>NC_053490.1:444249633-444550120 GCF_905171775.1 Rana temporaria
CAGGTGGGAAGTTTATATTGAGCTGTGCTGATGATAAAACCCTACGTATTTGGGACTATAAGAACAAGCGCTGCATGAAAACCTTGAATGCGCATGAACACTTTGTTACCTCTTTGGGTAAGTTTTTTATGATAAATGTTTTTATCATTTCAGGTGAGTTTGCCATTATTGCAACTTTTCTAGACTCAAAGGTTATTGCTCTCGATACTCCTTTAAAGGGAGACAGGAATTTTTGAAAATCTAAAGCAGTTGGGGGTAGCCCTTGTATAACCCAACCCTACCCTACCTAAAAAAATGTTTTTTATGGTTGTGCCAGGAAGTTGGATGCTTTTCCATTAGCTTTTAGTATTATTATTATTATTACTTGTATAACGCTGTCAATTTAAGCAGTACTTTACATACATATTATACATTCACGTCAGTCCCTACCATCAAGGAGCTTACAGTCTAAGGTCCCTAACTCACATTCATACATATTTGGGCCATTTTAGACAGGATCCAATTAACCTATCAGCATGTCTTTGGAGTGTGGGCGGAAACTCACACAGGCACAGGGAGAACATGCAAACTCCAGGCAGGTGGTGTCGTGGTTGGGATTTGAACCAGCGAACCTTTTTACTGCTAGGCAAAAGTTTTAACCATGACCCCACTGTGCCACCTAACCCCCCACTCTCCTCACCCCCCCCCCCTTCTGTGACTTGCATCAAGACTTCGGTAACGCTTCTTGAGCCAGTCTCTGCACAGCAGCTGAAGCGGCATATCCTTGGCTACAGCTATTGAGGTATTTGGATCCCACTGGACTGGAAGATTGCAGGGCTAACCTGGAATTTGTGCCCAGCTATTAGATCTTTGTCTATATAGTGGTTTCAAGTGTGATAACTGACAATCTATTTCAGACCCTTTTTAAGACTGTGAGCCAAATGGCCCCATTGTCATTTCAGATTTAGAATCTAAGTAGTCGGGAAAAACTGTCGTTGGGTCCCCAGTCTCCTTCAGCCGGCTCTGATATAGAGGGGCTGTTTCAGGCCTCATTGATGCTGTGCATGTCCCCCTGCATTTGGAGGATCGGTCTGCTTTTTATAGGCCTTTTGGATTTTTTAGAGCTTCTGAGGCTGCAAAAACCTTTTCACTACACCTACTTTTTGCGTACTTTATCTAATGCTCACTAAATGACATTCGGTATGATGCCCTCACCTGCACAGTTCTCTATTAAGAGGCTGCATAGTTGCAAGTTGGAGGACTTGGCATTACCATCTCCTGAATAATGTACACAGGCCCTGCAGGAGATTTTATGCGAAACCTGTGAAATCGCCGGATATGCTTGTGGACCCATCCAGTCATCCTGCTGTTTTTTTTGTGTTGCTGCACCAGTATAGGGTGGTTTTACTACTCTTGTATGTTCTGCTGAAGGATACATCTTGTACCCTTTTTTTTTCCCCCCCTCTGGTCAGTCTGATGTATAGTGGTTGCCTTTTAGGGTTGTTTCCAACTCCTTAGGTCCTCGAGAACCACTGCCCTAAGTGGATGTCAATTCCTGTCCTCAGGACCCACTAACAGGCCAGGTTTGCAAGATAACTGAAATACATCACAGGTGATATAATTTGCTGCTCAGTGATTGCAGTATTCTAGTCTGCATCTCCCCAAGGTAATACTTAAAATCTGGCCTGTTAGTGGGTCCTGAGAACAGGAGTTGAGAACCACGAACTTGGGGTATTGTGCTAGAAAAAAAATCTATCTTAAAGGGTTACTAAACGTCTTTTTTATTTTTTTAAATAAACATGTCATACTTGCCTCCTCTGTGCGGTTGGTTTTGCACAGTGGCCCTGATCCTCCTCTTCTGGGGTCCTTCAGCAGCGCTTGTGGCTTGTCTTGAGTGCCCCGTCGGAGAAGTGCTCTCCTTCGGAACACCCACGCTTTTATGTCTTGCGGCTGCATCTTGTAAGACAGCAGGGCTTGGCCCCGTTGCTCCAGGGGTGGCCGGTGAGCTATATGCTCCAGGGCACACACATGACCGGGCTCTATGTCCGTATCACAGTGTGCCGGGCCGACAGCCATGCCGTAACCGCGTGGACGTTGGTTCTGTCTGGGATGCCGTCAGCCGGTCGTCGCAGGATGGGTAAGTAGCAGTTCTCTGCTCCGGCAGGGTGGTGCGGCTGGGCATTCCTGGGGAGGTCGATAGAGGGTCCGCCCTGCTTTCCCTCTCTCCCTTCCCTATGCTCTGGGTAGCTGGGGGCTGCGATACGGGTGTCCACCTGGGGGGGGGGGGGGGTCCATCCTGGGGCTTAGTGCTGTGAGGCGGGTCCGCTCTCTGGGGGTGCCATGTGTGCGGGGGGGTCTGCCTTGGGTCCCCTGGGGGTTCGCTGCCATGTTTAATAGTGTCGGCGGACATTTTCTTGTAGCCCACGCGCTCTTATTACTGAGCGGCCATTTTGGGGATGTGTTTTTGCCTCTAGTGGCTAGGAATACGGCGCAAACGGCTCCAGCACACTTCCTAAAGGGACGGCACGGAGAGAGCCCGCTAAGGGCAGACAGCCCCTAGCCTTACTTCTCAGGCACAGCTAGCACATATTTAGGCCTGACACTGACCAAGCCAAACCTTAGTAACCGATGTTTGCAGGCAGGGACTGCGGGCCCCTTTAATGTAGCATAAATAGAAATAAGAAGTCTTTAGTGCTAGCTGTCCTAGGTGGGACTACTGCTTCCAGTAAGCCCTCTTCAGGCCCTCCTGGCTGCAGCTGCCTGTCTTTACTGCCCATGACATTTCAATCCTCACAGGCTTCACACCCAACACTGACTGTTTCCTCCTATAGAATGCCTCTCTAGATCTCTTAATAGCACATGTCTCTCACCAGCCCTCCTGGCTGCAAACCGGTGGTTCCCTCCTGAAGACCTGCCCGGCAGTACTAGCTCCAGCTGACTCCTCTCTGTGCCTCTTGTTCAGATCCTTCATGAGTTCTTGAAGGGATCTGTCCTGCACCCTAATCTCAAGCCCTAGGTCACCCCACGAGCTTCCTCCAAGGCTCTGACAGCTGTGTACTTCATCCTTGGTTCTTCCACCTCCCCAGCTGGGCTGACCCCAAATATTTCAAGGAGGCCGTCCCCCCTGCCAATCCTAGTTGGGGATTGGTCATGGCTCCCTGAGATACCACAGACTGCTTCCACTTCTAGAATCCTTTAGAAGGAAAAGGGAAGAGATAATGGAGTGACACTGTCTGAGCCACTCCTAGCCCACACAGATCAGAAAAAATGGCTTCCAGCTAGGCCTGCCTAAATTTACCTGCTCTAAAAAAATCATAAACTCTAGCACCTACCTAGGTAGAGAGTGCTGCATCACTCTACCTGTAATGAATGATGTCCCACATTGTGCAGGCAGCTGGATCATTGAGAAATACTCACTGCAGGGATGCCTGTCTCCATGTCTCTAAACTTCTGGTCCTGTGTGGGTTAACAGCTTTAGGTGTTCATACAGAACAGCAGTAGAGATGGTGCATGGAAGGCATGACCCCTCTCCTATCATTGATTACACTGCTTGTAACATGATCTGTGAATGCGGCAGAGAATCCTGTGTCAGATCAGACTCCAATTCGGCACATGACGTACAGTCCTCCAGTGAAATGTTATTTGTTTAATGCTAATCTAGAATATTTGGTAGTCGCATCAATATCCTTACAGCAGTAAACTTGTAAGCTCTTTACTGTAAACGAGCCTTTTTATGTGAAGATTGAGCTTGAATGTTGTATGCAGAGTGTAAGCTAATATACTCTTTTTGGTTTCTCTTCTAGATTTCCACAAGACTGCACCTTACGTGGTCACTGGAAGCGTAGATCAAACAGTAAAAGTGTGGGAGTGCCGTTGATTTGAACTCACCTTGGTTCCCATCGCCTCTTCCCTCTCCTCTGGATGCACTCAGATACCATGGTTACCCATCTGTTAAATACCTATTGTCCTTTCATGTAAATTATTCTGGATGTAGATTGAGCTTATTAAATGTTACACAAAAAGTATTCATGCATGGTGAATCCAAATTGTATACTGTAAATTTACATACGTTGTCTAGAAGTACCATAGGTTTAAGAACATGGGCAGGCATTGGTCACATCAGACCTAACAGGCAAGAACTAGGTAATTCTGGGGTGTCCCGCAGAATCATGCCTGTCGCTTTTTGTCTTCGGTTGTGGTTTCCTGGATCAGTTGGCTCACTTCAAAAGCACATTTTTGTGGGGCTTTTTGAAAAGTAATGTGGATCTATTACAATATTTTAGTGAGCTTTAAAATGAAAATATACACTTCGTGTTGGAGTGTCCACAGAGTCAGAGGTTTGTGTAGCAGTAGCACTTGTCTTTTTATGTATGTAAACTTACTGCAAAATATGGCACTAAATACTTTGTTGCAGGTATTAAACTTCCCCCGCAGCATGTGTGTCCCCTCTTGTGTTTTTTTTTTTTTTTATTATTATTTAATAAATTTTTGTCCATATAAATCTGGATGCTTGCTTAGTGTCGAAGAATCGCCACTTCAGGGTACGTATGAGGCATTACATGCTTGATGGCCTTTAAGGAGGTGATTGTTGGATGGCAACCAAAGACTTTTCATCAGCGTAAAAGGAAAAAGAAAATATGCAACAAACTTGTTAGTTTGTTTTGTTTCGAATTACGAACACCTGCATGTTTAAAACCATGTGCTGTCTTACCTTTTTTTATTTATTCTGTCAATCCACCATTTTGTGCCTCAGGATTAGCTGCCATCATGCCTTCATCTAAAGCAAAGGATTAAAGCTGCCCTACAAACCTTTCTCAACAAACTAGAATTTTTTGATTGCCCATATAGCAGTTCCCAAACAGTGCTAAAGTTGGAGAGCCACACACAGGAGTTTTGTATTGCACCATACACAAGTCTGTATGGTCAGCTAATCTATAACAAGGCAGCATATATAAAATCTTACTGGCTGCTTGCTATTTTTGCAGCAGCTGCCAGGGCTACTTAAGACACTTTTAAAAAATACAATTTGGAAAAAGTATTGGCTTTACACTTGACTGAAAATCTTAATTGCGCTTAGGATTTCTGGGTTAGCTATTTTGAATGCATAAAGGCTCATGTTGGCTTTGACCGCTCCTTAAGGACCAGGTAACTACATCATATAGGTTTTGCAAAGTACAATGAGTGCAGTGTTCAGTAGTCTGTCAAATTTCAGTTTTTACTAAGATCACTACTAATTTTAGTTGCTACGTACGGGCGGGTGCACTTTGCATTCATTGCACTCATTAAAATCAATGTTTCTTAGGGGCGTTCTTTAGGCACAGATGCTATAATAGTTAATCATCTGTTTCTGTTAGTTAGTAAACGCAGGCACATTGTGGAGTTGTAAAAAAAATGCTTTGCACTAATCCTGAAACCCATCAAAACCTCTGCTCAATGGAAATGCCTCAGACGTGGACCTTCTGCACATCAGTGCTCTATTTTGTTGTATTTGATCCTTTCCAATGAGACGGCACCAATGAACACATTACAAATAAGGTGGCAATGAATAGATAAAGCTGTTCCTTCCACCTGCCCATGCAACAGCCTTCTCACATCCGTTGGCTGTATGTTTTGTTACTGAAATACCACTAAGCAGCGTGTACACAGTTTTAAACTGGTTACCTGAGAAGACGCAACATTTACAATTGCCTTCTTTTTTAGTTTTTTTTTTTTTTGTGTATGTGTCAATACTCAAAGCATGCACACTGCCATGCAAATAAAAAAATGGGCAAAATCATACTGAAAAAAATAAATAAACCAGCTAGTTTAAACGTACTTTCTAAACATATTGACGCAAATAGACTTTAAAGTGTGACCGCTCTTCATGAGCAACAGCCACTGATGTGTTTTTTTTCCTTTCTACCTACTATTGCTTTTGACACTCTATTTACCTGGATGATTCCTGGCCCACACTCTTTTGCAGTGACTGTGTTCATTCTCTTTGATTTCTTGTTTTAATACCAGATCTAACCATTCCTTTTCAAAAAGCACCTTTGGAATCAAGCATGTATAATTATTCTGATGCCTGAAACTTGTGCTCACAGTAGTCACCATGTCAAATATCAAAGCAGTTTGTGTAAAAAAAATTAAAATTAAAAAAATTAAGCAAAACAAATTCCCTTTTGTGGAATAGTCAAAAAAATAAATCCTTGTCATATTGACGTCCCCCCCCCCCCCTTTTTTTGTTTTTTGTTTGTTTTTTCTCCCACATAAATAAAAATACCCTGCAAAACTATAGGAGTAATACACAGGTGTTTCCATTATGAGTGCCCACAAATTTTAAATGTTTTTTTTTTTTGGGCAAGTCCAGTTCACTGTACAGGCTGCTATGCATCATCTACTTTTTTTTTTACCCTCCCGAGTGTAAGTTGACTAAATATTACAACCAAAACTGCACAAAGGCTTTTAAGTTTAGTAAGTGTTTGGCCTGTTGTATCCAGCAAGGATTTCTTTAAAAAAAAAGTAAAAAAAATACAAAAAAGTCACACTACACTGTTTTTTAAATATAAAAGGCAATTTTATTTTGAAACATCAGTAACCATTTGCTCCCAAACACAAAGAGCTCTTTCACATTTATGGTTTGTCCAGCACGTTTTGTAGCTAAAATTCTAGATCTGCTTTACCCACCCTATTAAAAAAAAAAAATACAGATTCAGACCAATGCCCTCTTAGAAAATGCATTTTCTATAACTTTTTTTTTTTCAAGTTTTTTTTTTTTTTTTTTTTGAGGTTTCCCAAATCACAATCTACTTTTTAGACATGTACTTGAAGGATCCCTTGGTCTAGAATTCCATTAAATTGTCAGCGGTGTGCATACTATGTAATGGACTCCTTGGCTGATGTTCAGTGTACGGTCAGCTGTCATGTGAACTCTCAGTGATTGGGCAATTGTGAGTGTGCCTTATTGCCTCTTCTGTACATTGACACATTTTGTATAGTATGTTGAAGCATTATTGATCTGCTTTGTAGTGTTGCTGTCTTTTCAGAGATGCTGCAGAGGCCTAGTCAAAGGCTTTAGCTCGCAGAAATGCCTTTTTAGCAATTTAAAACCAAAAGGAAGTTCCATGTCATAGCTGTAGTCACTACATGCATTGTTGCTTTTTGGGGTCACTTAGAAGTCGTTCTTTGCTCCCTGTGGTTAATTAAATATTTTGTCCTACAAACAGCAAATCATAACTGGAGAATCGAGACCAACCTCGGCAACAAAAGGCATTCAACAGCCAAATGGCGCCGGGGGAAAGGATGTGTCAGAATGACAGGCATTATAACTCAAACTTGAAATTTTAGCACATCATAGCTGGATAAAGCATCAACACCTATTTATTAGTGAAAATTGCTTTTGCACTATACACTTCTGTGGAACAGAAAAGGACTCCACGTACTTTGGAGCAGTGTATCGCTTATCTTGCAGCAACGCTGAACTTGTGCTGTTGGTGCCTCTACTGTGACCACTTTGAAGATGCCCATGGTCATGCAAGCCAGCAACAGGCAACATTCACAAAGTTGCCTCCAGTTTGATGGACACTTCTGTTGCCTATACTTCAGTTTAGCTTGAAAAGTGCAAATGTGTCGCTCTAACATAACCAGAAATGTGGGGTGGTTGAGTGAAAAACTGTTGCTGTCTGTTTAGCATCTTGCACTTTAGAAGATTAAGCCGTCCTGCTTTAGTTTGGTGTGACCAATGATGTGCCCAGGCACTAATCAAACAGTAACTAGTTACTAGCAAGTTGTCCAGGGTCGTGGAGCACTGTAGATTCAAAAATGGACTCTAGACCCACAAAGCCCAGTCTATTATTGTCAGACCCTGCTTATCCCCGAATTGCCTCTTCTCTGCTTTATGTGAAACCCTCTGGTGATTGAACTCTATCTTGCAATCTGCCAGTGCCCTCAACACGGGATGTTTAAACATGCTATTTTATTTTATTGTTCGGTGGTGACTTGATAATCCTGGTCATATGGAAAATAATGAATATATATATATTAACAGGCACTTACAAGATCTGTCAAAATTGTAGCTCTAGTTAATAAATTAATACTTACACAGATGTAAACTTGTGGTGAATGTAAATTCAGAGACCTTTTTCCTCATTGAAACCAAGTTTTGGATTTACAAGTCACGACTGAAACTTCTTTAAACAACCATTTTAAGCTGATCCACACTATCATGTAAGTGGCTACTTTGTTCTCCAAGCTGACATTGTCTCCCCTCCCCCCCCCCTTCCTTTCCCACACACATACACTCATTCCTCACCTTTCTCGAAGAACCGTTTCTTCAGTCTAGTAGACCCTTGACACGGACATGACAGAAAGTGTCCATTTTCGTAAGAAAAACGGAAAGGTTTTATTTTGGAGGAATTTTTTTTTCTTCTTGGACTGTAAGCGTTAACAGAAGAAAGTGACACAATTAAAGGACGATTATAAAAATCAGTAAAGGAATGTATATAATACTGCTCTGTGTTTTACAGTAAGATTTGTTGCTCTCAGACTGTGTAAAACAAAATTTATTCGTTTTTCTGCATATTAAAGAAAATCTTATTGTACCAATTGGTAAACTATTAAATGCATATAAAACTAGATGCCTGTTTTTTCTTGTCTTTTCTATGCCAGTATTGAATTCTGGTAGCTTTGGCCTTCTGTTAGAGACAATGGAGTTTCTGTGCTAGCTGAAAGTAACATGGTGGTGTTCCTTCAACCTGTAAGAATTCTCAGGCCAAGCCTTCTGCCTTTCTGGTTCCAATAGTTACTCCTGAGGGTTTTTTTCCTTTAACTACTAGGAAACTACCATTTACCTGTTGCTGAATTTTTTGTTTGGGTGTACTTTTCTGTATTTGATTTTGTCATATTGTGCTATTATGCACACTTGCCTCTCAAAATGCCCACCATTGCTCTCACAGGTCATCTTATTTCATGTCCAGTTAGCCCTCTGTATTGGCCAGCCACAAGTTATGTAACTTCTTTGCATGAAATTTGGTTTGTCCCGCCACCTTGTACACTCTCAAAATTGAGTAAGTATCTCAAGCCCTCAAAGTCCATGACTTGCCCTTAGGTCATTTTCCTTTTTAAGTATCTCAAGCGTCCACCAGTACAAATGTTGATAACCTGGTTAAATGAATCGCTGCTGTACAACGTCCATGTATTCACTTCAATTGAGGAACACAGGAAGTCATATACTGTCAGGTTTAATGGCAATCTGCAGGAGGTTTAAAAACGCTAGCAAACAAAATGTGAGCTGATCCAGGATAACTAATCCCACTACCGGTACGCCTCAGCCTTTTGCTAATATCCCAGGAGGTTATCCTTCTGGTCTTCACCGAAAATTATTACTTTTTTTTTTTTAGCTAGTATTTTTCTTCAATCAAGACTGTATAACATCGCTGCTTGAGTTGTTTTCAACAATTGCAGCTTTTTACCCAGGCCCTGCTGGTTCTGATGTTGCAGGGGAGGCCTGGAAGTCACCCTTTGGTATGGAGTTCTGTGCTGAACACATTCCAGCTCCTATTTTGGTGACAAATTGTGGTCTCCAGTTTAAGAGCCATTGGCATTAACTCTGCACTTGCCCTGGGTCAGAAGACTCACTCTGTGATTGTGCTGGTCAGCTGAACAGCAGAAGCCTCCCCACGTTTCCCAAATCATGTTGTTTTTACTGCTAAAGGGGTTAATGCTGAGGAACTATGATCCCATGCCATCCACCTGGTGGAGTGTTGCATGCTCGGTGCCATTTCCCACCATTCATAAAAGTAAAGGATGATTTTTTTTTTTTTTCAATTTTTTTTTTTTTTATGTTTTGCTTTCCTGCTCTGCAATGGGGGGGGGGGATACTTGTGTGGGCTAGATCTATCTTATGACACTGGATTGACCCTGCCCCTGATTCCTTGTCACTGAATTTGATTGACTGCAGCAGGAGACAATGGCTCCTACAGCGCTTACTGAATTCGGTGATAAGGAGGGGAGAGAGCAGAGCAAGATCACACTCGGGTGAGTAAGTAGGGTGTGGGAGTAGCTGCACCAAAAAAAAACTCATTGCAGAGGTTAAAAAAAAAAAAAAGCCTTTACAGACACTTTTAACTACTCCACCGCCCACAACTTTCACTTGTTATACCGGAAGGATGTCTGCAGTGACAGGCATCAGCCTAATATTTTCCCTCTGTGGGTGATTCCATTTGTAAAATCCACCCTTGTGGCTAGCCTCTTAATTGCTTTTACATGTGGTAGGAGGGTGTCTTTCTGGGCTCTCCCATCCTGGTGGGGGACCTGGAAACGGTTGAATAAAGACAACAGTCCATCCAGTTCACTCCCTGGGACTGAAAAGTTTCATACTTACGCTGGGATCACTGGTGAGATATCGGTATATCGCTATCATATTGCCTCTCGAGCGTCTCTTCTCCAAGGAGAATAAATTTAGTGCTTTAATTGAATTGTCCTTCTCTGGACTCGCTCCAGCGCATCCTTTCTGAGGGTTAGTGACTGGAAATGGATGGAATTCTCCCAGGCTGAACCAGAGCTTTAAAAATGTTGCAGAATAAAAGTTTTATCTCTGGAGTAAATTCAATTTTTAATGCATGCTAATATTCTGCTGGCTTTGGTAGCCACAGCTTGACTCTACATGCTATTGCTCAGTCTGTCTTCTACTAGGATCCCTCTCCATCTTGGAAGTCCCCTAGGGGCAATTATTTTGTCATATCCTGTTTCTTTTGTTTATAAACTATTGCTAGCTTGTACAAGCATCATATCAGACTGGTCTTGGTTTGATCTGAAGCCGTTAAGTGGTTCTTAATGCATTCTATGCAGCAAGATAAAAAAAGTGTGCGTCAGCCCCCCCCCCCCCCCCATATACTTTCCCCATCTTGATCCAGCTATGTTGCACGAGAGCATAGACACATGGCTCAGGTGCCCCTGCTTACTTTAGGGGCACTTGGCAGGATGGCGAGGCCAGGGGTGCCAGTAAGGAACCTGAGCAGGGCAGGATCTGGGCTGCTCTTTGCAATACCACTGCACAGAGGAGCCAAGTATAACATGTTTGTTATTTTTAAACAAGGACTCGGGATAGAAGTGTTGGAAGTAGTGGCGATAATGCCACACTGCCCCAACAGGCCTCTGTTAATGCTATTCCAGGAGTTTCCGGGATCCGATCCCCCTGCATCTCAGACCAGACCTACAGTCTCAGTGCGCTTCCCTACATCCATTGCTGCTGGTTCACCTGCACTTGAGGGCCTGGTTCTTGAGAAATTAAGGCTGGAGGCCTTAGGTTGGCCAGAGGAAGTCATCCTCACATTTGTAAACACTAGGAGGAAGAGCATGAACAGAATCTACGAAAAAATCTGGTCAAAATTCTCAAACCACAGAACCAGTTCTTTTAGTGCCCCAGCAGTTCAAGACATCCTGAGCTTCTTGCAGTTGGGCCTAGACTTGGCCTTGTCAGTCAGCTCTCTCTAGGTGCTATATCAGAGTTCACTGGTGTGTCTTGGGCCAGACACGAGCTTATCCAGCAGTTCTTTTGATGCAGCGAGACTTAGGCCCCAGAGGAAGCCAGGATTCCCCAAATGGTAAGGTTACATCCGTTTTTTCATGAAAACCAGGAGATTGTTCTCCCCACATTCAGATCAACCAAAGATTCTAAAGTCCACCTACTTGACGTGGGAAACGCCATGAAACAAACAATATCTAGAGGCCAATGCTACCTTTTTGACAGTCTGAATACCTATTTGTCCTCTTGCATGGGAAGAAAAAGGGGATGCGGGACTTATCTAGGTCCATTGTTGCATTGATCGTTCAGGCCATCCAGTGGGCCCATAAAGAGAAGGGCTTGGAGGTAGTGACTGCACACTTGACCAGAATTGTCAACATCCTGGGCAGCCTCCTGGCACGTCGCTTCCGAGGTGATCTGCAGAGCAGCTTCCTGGTCTTCAATTAATACATTTATGACTCAATGTGTAGAACCAGCTGCTTTATCCTCTATTCATTTTGGTTTAGAAATCCTATCTGTTGATGGTGTCAAACCTTTTCTTTGCTCAGCATCTACCCACCCAGATGTGTATGAGTTATTTCCCAAACGTATGCTGCCATGGAATCTGTCGGGAAAATGCAAAATTGTCTATTAAATACAGTAAATTTTCCTTTCATTTTCATTTTTTCTGCACAAAGTTGTCATTTAAATTTATATATTGCTCATGCATGCCATGGGTATATGTGGAATTAAACCCCAAAAGCATTCTGCTGCGTCTCCTGAGTATGGGACTTTTTGGGAGCCTAGCTGTGCTCGGGTGCAGAAAACCAATGGCCGCCTTCAGGCTTTCAAGGGTGTAACTTGCTTATTTCACTTCCTTGCTGCCTTTTACAGTTTTAGAGGCCCTGAAATGCCATGACCGCACAACCCCCCCCCCCCCCCATGAAAGTAGACACCCCAAGGAATTGTATAAGAGGCATGGTGAGTATTTTGCAGATCTCATTTTTTTTTTTGTCCTAAGGTATTGAAAAAATACATTTTTGTTTTCTTTCTTCATTTTCCAAAAACATTGTGACGACAAATGACTAATTGACTCCACTAGTGTGTGATAGCGATGGAAGCAGTCTTTAAAGGGGTTGTTTCCCCTAAATGGCTTCCTTTACCTTAGTGCAGTCCTCCTTCACTTACCTGATCCTTCAATTTTGCTTTTAAATGTCCTTATTTCTTCTGAAAAATGCTCACTTCCTGTTCTTCTGTCTGTAATTCACCACCGTAATGCGAGGCTTTCTTCCTGGTGTGGAAAAAGCTTCTTGAGGGAGGAGGGGCGAGAAGGCAAGTCAGGACACTCTCTACTTTGCAGATAGAGAAAGGAGCTGTGTGTTAGTGGGCATCCTGACACTCCTGCTCGCCCCCTCAAGAGGCTTTACCCACACCAGGAAGAAAGCCTTGCATTACGGTGGTGAGTTACAGACAGAAGAACAGGAAGTGAGGATTTCTCAGAAGAAATAAGGACATTTAAAAGCAAAATTGAAGGATGAGGTAAGTGAAGGAGGACTGCACTAAGGTAAAGGAAACTATTTAGGGAAAACATTTTTTCCTTTACAACCCCTTTAAGGGAAACCAGGTTGGCCAGGACAGGAGGGACAAAATAAAAATTGGCGTCTCTTCTTATTCTGTGTCTGCTATAGACACATCTTTTTTTGGGGTGATTATTGGGTCAGAGTACCAGGAATGGCATCTGGAAAATGCCTCTAATGCAGCTGGCTCACTGCATCTGGATTGGAAGCGTGGGCTGCAGCACCTTCTGGATACAAAAGGTCTGTGATGATCTCTTCCTGAAACTTAAAGGGGTTGTAAAGGTAAAAAAAAAAATATCCCTAAATAGCTTCCTTTACCTTAGTGCAGTCCTCCTTCACTTACCTCATCCTTCGATTTTGCTTTTAAATGTCCTTATTTCTTTTGAGAAATCCTCGCTTCCTGTTCTTCTGTCTGTAACTCCACACAGTAATGCAAGACTTTCTCCCTGGTGTGGAGAAAGCCTCTTGAGGGGGCGAGCAGGAGGCGCTCTACTTTGCAGATAGAGAAAGGAGCTGTGTGTTAGTGGGCGTCCTGACACTCCTGCTCGCCCCGTCAAGAGGCTTTCTCCACACCAGAGAGAAAGTCTTGCATTACTGTGTGGAGTTACAGACAGAAGAACAGGAAGTGAGGATTTCTCAGAAGAAATATGCACATTTAAAAGCAAAATTGAAGGATGAGGTAATTGAAGGAGGACTGCACTAACGTAAAGGAAGCTATTTAGGGAATTTTTTTTATTTTACATTTACAACCCCTTTAACAAGGATCCACTTCTTCCTGACACTTTGTATAGTACAAAAGCATGATACTGAGCCAGATAAAATAAATATACAGACCTCTTCTTGTACCAGCATCTAACTTTACAGGAAATGAAGTACAGCACCATCATCTGGTCGTTGAAGTCCACCCCCCCCCCCCCCCCCCCCAATATTAGGGTTGTAGTCGTGGACACAGAGGGGCTTCTCAACACCAGTCACCCTTGCAATTTGGACTGTCGTGTCTGCCTTAATGCAAGACAGGGTGAAAACATAATTTTATTTTTGTCCTTGCACATCACTGCAAGCAGTTCATTACGTGTCAAACAGGCGCTCTCCTCCTGTCTTAGTCAGGTATTAACAAGCTGTTGGGGGGGGGGGGGGAAGCCCTGGTGATTAGGTTGCACGGTGCCACATGAGCCAATTTCTAATTTAAATAGGTGTCTAAAAAGTAGCACACTTGTACAAAGGAGACCCTTTACAAACCAAGGGAGACACCAAGTCCCAAACAAACTTGCACTGCTTCCTATGTAGTCTGGGCAGTGGTGGGCCTCCATATAACTATCTTTCCCCTCATAAATCTGGAAATCACATGTATAGTCTGTTGCCCTCTTACAGAGCTTATACATTTTGATCCCATATCTGGCACTCTTGCTGGGCAGAAACAGTTTTAAAGCAAGGCGGCCAGAAAAATTAGTGAGGGACTCTATGCAGACATCTTGTTGAGGCGTATACAAGTCAGAGAACATGGGCATATCGTGAATTTGATCTGTGGGCCAATATGACCGTGACGCATTCCTTTTAGTAATGCCCATGTAAAAGGTTTAGGCCCAAAACCGTCTTAAATTCAGAAACCGAGATGTTTCCTTGGGAATTGTCTGGCAGTTTGAATTTGGGTTTGCAGTGATATATTGCTCAGCATATAATTGCTTTGATCCACAATCGATCCATACAGATCTGTGAAAAACCCCTCAAGAAAACCAAGGGCAGTTACATTTGCAGTTTCCACCTGAATTCCGGGTTGGGCAGTGAATGGGGGGAAGTATGGGTGCTGCAGAATCTGTGGGCTGCCAATCAGGATTTGCAAGCGCATCAGGAAGGATACTATGGGCTCTACGGGCCTGTGTTTGAATTGTTGGTGGCTGCGGGACACTACTTGTGCTAGCCACTGCATCAGCTTGGACTGCACTTAAGGGACTCACCATGTCACCAAGTGTTACTGCAGTGTTGGTGTGTCTAAAACCAGAATGTACTAGGTTGCTGGTGCTCGCCAGTTCACCATAAGGTAGAGCGGCACTAGTACTGGTATTATCATTCAATTGTACCATCTCGGATACGGGGTCGGGTACGCCTGACCTTAGCCATCTTCTGAGCTATGTCAGGATGTCGCTGCTCTCTACAGGTTTGTATACTGAGCCTGATTCTGACAGTGAGGCTTCTTCATCGCTCTCATCTGTCATGCTCAGTATCCTGTAGGCCTCTTCAATAGTGTACATTTCTTTGGACATTTGGGCCACTAATTCTATAGGTACCTAGTGTGACTCGCAGGTAAAAAAATAAATTAAAAAAAGCACCTGCTTGAAACTCTACAAAAAAAATGTACTTGCTAGTTCTAGCAGAGATCAGGCCTGATCTTGCTATCACTGCAGTTTTTGTGTATCAGATGTGACAGTGATTTTTTTTTGGGGGGGGGCACTTGGGGTGATACCTCTGTTTGTACATTTTTGCAAATACATTTATAGGTAACTAGAGACTGCTTGAACTGCTACAAAAATGTTGTAACTGCTAGAGCTAGCAGAGATCATGCCTGACTCTGCTAATGCTGCAGTTTTGTATACTGTATATTGGGTGTGATGGTGATTTATCGATCCTGCACTTGTTTGGGCTGGGTGGAGGAGCTAAACACAGGTGCTGGCAGGTGTCGGGGGTGATCCTGCTAATGCTGCGTTTTTGGGAACACTATACTATTGGGGACGCTAGTATTCTGATCTGATCAAAGATATGAATCCGTTCAGACACTATACTAGTAATGGAGGCGTATAGTGTGTGTGTTCCTGGCAAGCCAAGGGTTAAAATATATTAGTGAATATGTGGTGGGCAAACTGATGCCATCTAAATTAAAATCAACAATACAAAACGATCAGACAAATGTCCATCTGTATAGCAAGCATGTGACAAATGACGCATTTCACTACATGCTTCTTCAGGGTACACGCTTTAAAGATGACAGCTACAAAAGTAATTTGAAAATATCTTAACAAAATAAAAATAAATAAAACAAATATAAAGAAACAGAATGCATATGTAATGATACATAAACTGTATTAGCCAGGGTGGACGTCAGAGAAAAACAAAAAGGGGAGAAAGAAGGGGGGGGGGCAGAGGAAGAAGTGGTTGAGAAAAAAAAAAAAAAAAAGGAAGGTACATCAAATAAATAAAGGGCTCAAAAACATATACCCCAGGGAGTATTGCAAAAAGAAGCATAACTCACTTGCTCGAGTAAAGTGTGCCCTTCTTCCTCTCCTATCCTCCTTCTATATACCCCCCCCCCTTTTTTTCTGAGGTCCACCACTGGCTAATACAGTTTATGTATCATTACATATGTGTTATGTTTCTTCATATTTGTTTCAGTATTTATTTTGTGTTTTTATTAAAGATTTTTTCCTCATTACTTTTGTAGCTGCCATGTGTACCCTGAAGAAGCATAGCACATGCATTGATATACCTTTTCTAGCTAGATAGCATATTTTAACAAGATACAATAAAACTGATGTTTTTATGATGTTATGATTTCTGGACTCAGCATTTCATGTTACCCCTGTTATCCAGGGTTCTATATGTGTGGTTTGTGTTGAAACAATAAAGAGGCTCTTTGACTTGGGACACCTTTCCAAACACTGGAATATTGTATGAGCTTGGTCTCATAGACTGCTGCATACTTTTTACTAGATTGTTTGAGGTGTGGCTGTATCCCATTGTTCTATTGCTTTGGTGTGCCTTGGAAGCAACCTAATATGGAGTGTATATGCTTATGTGGATTGGCTTACATGTTAATGAAACCCCTGTCAGCTATGAGATGCTAGAGGGGTGGGGGGTTCTCCAGCAGCCCCTCCTAAAGATGGTCTACTCTTGGAACGTTGAATACACTTGTGTGTCTCTTGTTACTGTTACTGAATGTAGTTTACCCAGCCCTCAGTCATTATGCAAAGTGGGGATTGGCCCGAGTGTATATCTCGTTGTACCTGTTTGAATAAACATTGGTGGCAAGCGGTGGGATAGTGCTGCTGTGAGCACGTCCAAACCACCACCGGGATCCAAGATCGGGATAGCAGATTTCGGTTACCCCAGCGGAGATATGGACCTGGTATCAGAGTTGCAGGGGCTGCTGTGGATGGCCCTTTCAGCAATCCCCAGGACTATGTTTGCAGATAAGTACCTAGAGATCAGGCAGCGGATTTGGGTGTAGGTCTGGATTAGAGCTCTCCAGGTCGCTGGTAGACACCAGGGCAAGTGCTTTCCAACCCCAGAGCAACGAGCCAGTGACCAACGGGAGTTACGGATGCCATTCCTGGGAGAACAGTCCTAGGAGCAATGGGTGTTCGAGTTGGCCAGGCTGGTCCAGCAGGAGATAGAGCTGGACAAATAATATCAGGCTCTGCAATGGCATGCAGAGCAGGAATATTTAGGGGAGACAACAGAATGCTCTCCAGAGGGATATGACTTTGGCGGCCCTGAATTGCTGTGGCAGAGCCTCACAGATGGTTTTGTGTTTGGCTTTGAAGGGGAACCTACCCTTGAGAACCTTTGATAATTTAGAGAGGCTATGCTCGATCTTGCAGGGGTCTCAGAGCTTAACCCGGATCTGGAATACTTGCTAAGGAAAGAACAGCACCTAGAAAGGGCATACAGAGAACTGCTAGAACAAGTTTAGCAGCATGCCCCAGAATTAACAGCAGAAACTCCAGAGAATGATGTCCCCAAACCTGAAGCCTCTGCCCAGCACCAGTAACATCTTCTTTGTTTTACGGACAGGAGATGGTGAACCTCTATCCCCAGACGCCAGAGATGGGGATAGAGAAGGAACAACCTAGTAAGCCTCCAGCAGAAGAACTGGCATCAGGGTCGAACGTCACTGAGCTCTGCCCAGCACTCCTTCGTTCTATAGCCAGGAGATGGTGATCCTCTATCCCCAGTTCCAGAGACTGGGCATTTAATAGATTTTTCTGCTGAAGAATAACCGGTGAGCCATCAGCAGAAGAGCTGGCTTCAGAGCATGCTCCAGGGAGAAAATGCAATCGGCACCTCACAACTGTAGCTTGAGCTGATATCAGTGGATGGGATTACGGTCTCTAATGTGTTAGTCTTCTGCCGAAAGGGGAGATGTGTGACAGGAGTCACTTTGGGTGGGGGGCTTGTGGAACCCAGCTTACCTTGCGAAGTGTGGCAGAGCACTCTGCCGATATTGGCTGACCGGCATAGGAGGAACATGAAATAGGAAGTGCAAAGGAGAGAGGAGAACGTCAATGCCCAGTATATCTTGTATCCGAGTTTTAATTTCCTCCCAGAATGGTTTAATTTTCGGGCACTCCCACCCACCATATGTGAAGCAAGGTGCCCCAGTGGCCACATTCCCTCCAGCAGCATTCAGACATGGTGGGGTAGATTCAAGATAGGGCTGCTGGCACCCTGTACCAGTAGCTTGTAATTAGTTTCCTGCGTTCTAGACTCGATATTGCTAGAGTGCGTTAGCTGGTACAGGTGAGTAAGCTGCACCCCAGAAAATTCTATTCCCAGGTCCCGCTCCCATTCCTATTCCCTAATATAGGCCAGCTTAATCTCCAAGGCGGCCGAGCCCAATAGTTGGTGCAATTATGAAATCATGCAGGGGGTGGGTTCTTCTGAAAACAAGGAGGAGCTTGAATGGAGTCAGCTGGGAGGTAGTTCTAATGGGTTGGTTTTGCGTGACAAAAAAAGTGATTAAGTTGCTTATGTCACCAGAAGTCAAGAGGGAAGCTACCATGGCAAGCCCTGTGGGTCTCAAGGGTGGGCAGTCTACCGTTCTCCAGGAATTTACCACAACAGGCATTAGAGTCATCCGTCCACTTCTTAAAAAATGCTATTTGTTCTCCTGGGGGAAACCAGCAGAAGACCCCAAGAAGAGCCAGCGGGGACACAGGGGGGGGGGGGCGCTGAGTATGTGCTGTTTTTCGCAGCTTGTCAGAGTCCAATAGGCCATAGATATATAAGGAAGCCAAGTATTGTATTCATTGATACTTTTAAACAAAAACAAAAAACAGACAAAACAACCAAATGCAACTGTGCATTAACCGTCATGCAAGACAACATGACCGAGGGGGCACAATGTAGCCTGATTGCAGGAAGTTGTCCTCTAGTATCATGGGTTTAGCATAGTCACAAGTGGTTCTTGCAGAATGCATATTTGTAGGTCACCACCTTCGAACATGTTTGAGGCAAAAGTGGGAATAGCATCATCTTTATTAGGGATAACAACATGTTAGGTATCAGTCTGAGCCTTGAGGGGTGTCTCATTATGATCAAGCCAGGGGTTAACAGCTTTCAGGAGTTTCAAAGAAAGGTGTCTCACCCTTGGCCACTACTCTCAACTTTGTAGGACAGAGCAAGGTGTATGGTAGTTTAATAAATTTGAGACTTTTTTTCGAAGTTGAAGTATTTGGCCCTCTGACACTAATTCGGCAGAGAAATATGGAAGCAGTGATATCATGGAGTCATTTATCTCAATATTCCCCACAGTTCTAACTCTAGTGGATAATGTCTGTCTTTGTACAGTAGTTTAATCATTTGAGCAAGAATGGTCTGGGTTTGAGCTGACATGCAGGCACTCTGTGAGCTCATTCCACTGCAAACATGGGGGTGAAACTGTTGTTGACAAATCTATTAATTAACCAGTGCTTGATAAAAGAGTACAGGGGTTCTTTCAGGGATGCCTCTGCACACGTTGTTTCGACAGCTGGTTTTTCATGTCTTCTAACTGAGCATCATGGTCAGACATTTGAGACTGGGCTTGATGTAAATCTCTTTGGATAGGGGCCTTAGCTTCTCACCCTTAAAGTGCATATGTGCATTTCTTTATCTTCTGCATACTGTCTAACCAGTTTAACATCATTTATGGTTTTAAGTTCTGTTGTTAGGTCAGTTAGAGAGGTATTACAGGAACACACTACGATGAGTATGCCTCAGAGGATAGGTCCTGCATCCCCTATGTCTGCAGAATGTTGGTACATGGTATAATCAGTGTCCCATGCATCCCCACTGAGGTCTCTGGTCTCTATCTCTGCATTGGTCCCATCTTGTAGACTCATCCACTGCAGGAGTACAGTGTACACTGACCTGATTTGGCTTTTGCAGGGAGTGGGTAGGTACATTTTTCCAGCTTTTTGGGCCACTTTCTAGGTCTCTCCATGGCTGAACGCAACCTTGAGTGGAATATCCCACTGAAGAGGGCTCATTTTTGTTTTGTGTGGTCATTGCGGGATTTAGCTAAAACATATACCAGCAGTATGTTCTGATGCAATTTGTATAGTTGTGTGTCGGTAAAACAGGATAGAACGTTCCTACAGGGTAACAGTACCAGAGTCTTAAGCCTCGTACACACGCATGGTTTTCTCTGCACAAAAAAAAAAAACTGCTGGGAGAGCTTTTTCCCGAGAAAACCGTGCGTGTGTATGGTTTCTCGTCGAGAAAATTGCCTGGAATCTCGACAAGAAAAATACAGAACCTGCTCTCTATTTTCTCGTTGTGATTTTCAGCGATTTTTTTCTTACCAAGAAACCTGAGCGTCTGTATACTTACCTGCCTTCATGGAAACCCACGCATGCTCGATGAGACTACGGCGCATGCGCCGTAGCTTCCAAGGCATAGTGTAGGGTGTAGCAAGATGGCGGCGACAGCATCGAATGTGACGAGCGCATGCTCGTCATAGTTGATGATGTTACAGCGTTCTTGCCATTCAAAAGAACGGCCCGTGTGTACACTCGACAAGCAAGAAAGCTTGCCAGGAATCTCGTCAGGAACAACAACGGTTTTTTCCTGACAAGCTACTCGGCCGTGTGTACAGGGCTTCAGCAGGAGAGCCCAAGCAAGCGTCCGCTTACATGGAATACCAAGCCATAGTCCAAAGTTTTGGAAGTTGAAGGTATCGAAGGATTTTTGGTCCAAAACAGCATGAATACCCCCAACTGGGCTTTGGTAACGTGAACAGGTCAGAACCTTTGAACCTGACTTGTAAGCACTACTACTCCCTAGGACAAAAGATGGTTCAGGGCATTCTGAAAAAACATCTTGGACAGTTTTTGGTTGATTGAAGAAAAGAAAGCAGTAAGGTGGTAAAGTTTTAAAACTTTTTTTTTTTTTTTTTTTTTTACCCCTTCAAAACCACCAACTTAATGCACAGGTCTAGGCTATTGCTGACCCAGAGAGAAACAAACTGTAACAGACGGCCCCCCCACTCCTAGCCATAAGTCTATCCCTTCTTTGGAAAGAGGACTTTTACGGAAGATTTGGTGGGATTTTTGGTCTTGCACTTCTAACTTAGGTTTTGAAGCTGAAATCTAGGTAGAGCGGTTGGGGCCTTGTGTTTGATAGAGGTAGAATCTCCCAAAGAGGGTAAATTGGAGGCTTCAAGTATAGGTTCCCTTTTAGTAAGATGTTGCACCCATTGTTATGGTTACTAAAATCAGCTGCCACCACCCTGACACGATCACCCATTGTGACAGCTACATACAGTGCTGGGTTCCAGCTGTGAGATAAGACTTTCTGTTTAACACACAGAACAGAACAGTTGGTCTGAGTGGCGCACATCCATTCAGAGGCATCTTTGTATTCTGTGAATGAATACAAAGCTCCCTCTAATTGGCTAAGGCAGAGAGGCAGGCTGATGACATCACGATCTCTGACTCGGCCAGAGGAAGCTTTGTATTCATACACAGAATACAGAGCTGCCTCTGAATGGCTGAGTGCCCCTTAGACTGACTGTCTTGTTCCAATGTGAGACAAAAAAGGACTCTGTCTCACAGCCAGAAACCAGCACTGTGTATTGTATGTTGCGACATACAGTTCATGCAACACTTTGTGAAATAGTTTGTCTGGACCAATTTGGGAAGCTTCAATGGAAGGAAGCACATATCAGGGAGTTCTGTTCCCAGAGAGTGACAAGGAAATCTGCTTCTAATCCCAGCAGATCTCCTGATCTGGATGACCTTTCCAGGTAACGGGGGTCATGCAGCAATGATAGCTGTAATGGCATACATCTCTTACAGACTGATTGACAATCTAGATTTGTTAAGTGTCCAGCACCCCACACTGCTAGAGTGCCCAAACAGATTTGTATCAATTGTGAGGCATATCGGAAAGGCAGAAAGGCCCACTGTTAACACTGGCAATCAAAATCACTAACAGTCAGAGGGGTGGGGGGAGATGATGGAGGAAAAGGACACAGGAGACAGTGAGCAGGGCTACGGCTGACAGAGGCACATACGTCGACAACGGTGTCAGGGCTCAGCAGCGCTGATACATTGTGGTCAATGGACAGGGGACAGGCATAGCCAGGCAGGATCAGACAGGTATTACAGGGTGCCATATGACACAGCACAAGCGCTGTGTTGTATAACATGCTTTAAGAGAATAGGATCGTTTTTTTTTTTTTTGGGATAACAAACGCTTTGATAATATGTTTGATGCTAGAAAGTAATGAAATCTAGAGCTCCCAGCATGACATGTTTTATGCCGCGTACACACCATCACTTTCTGCGATGGAAAAAAACGTCATTTTCAAAAACGTCAATTTAATTGACCGTGTGTGGGCAAAAACGTCGTTTTATGTCTTCTAAAAAACGACAGAAAAAAATTGAAGCATGCTTCAATTTTATGTGTCGTTTTTCAAAAGTGCACTTTTTACCTCACAGAAATTGACCGTGTGTAGCAAAAAACGTCGTTTTCTAAGACGTTTTTTCATCCACGCATGCCCAGAAGCTAGCTTCAATGGTAAAACGTGGTGGAACGTAACCTGACTTTGCAAGATCATTGTGAGAAAACGATGGTGTGTATGCAACTTCGTCTTTGAAAATTGAAGTTTCAAAAACGTCATTTTTTACTTCACAGAAAGTGTCGTTTTTTTTCATCACATAAAGTGATGGTGTGTACGGGGCATAAGTGTTACTACAAATCTAGTAAGGTCTTTTGTAAGAGATTTTTTTTTATTATTCAAGCTTTGTGGATTTTTCAATCCAGCTGTAACATGTGGACAGTTACTGCATAACCAGACACATTATGTACCCCTACTATGTTTAGATTGAATGAAAAAAAAAAATACATACATTAAAAAGTAAAAAAAAATGCTAAAAACAATTGCAACCTGGCTATGTCTATAGTCTGCTTCAGACTTAAACATTTTCAACAGATTAATTTTCTCTTCCGTTCATAGACAGACACAGCCTTCTTTGACATTAGGGTTATGCTTCTTCCTACCAGGAGAGTTTAGGCAGAATTTAACAGCACTTAAAGTGTTATAACCTTTCCTTCGTGCCGCTCCTCCCAGGGGGCGTGGCTCCCCCAGGCATAACCCACACCCTGCTCTAGGAGCCTCAGTCTTTTTCTGCCTAACGGCAGGAGAGTGAGGCGCTCTCTGGAGTTCCTGTACTCTGGAGTTTTTTTCTGGCGATTTTTTTCTCGCTTTTATTTTTTTGTTCCTGCATTTTTTAATCCTGCGATTCTTCTATCAACAGCCGACTGGGTGACAGGCTGGGTCCTCGACTCTTGTAGTCCCGGCCATCGAGCGTGTGCCAGGCCTTAGCTCAGCTTTAGGACATCCACGACAGGCCCCATTGCTCCAGGGGCGGCCGGGGAACTTCGGTTCTAGGGCTCACATATGACCGGTCTCTATGGCTGTGTCACAGTGTGTCTGGCCGACAGCCATGCCGTTTACGGACGTTGGTTCTGTCTGGGATACCTCCAGCCGGGTAGTCGCAGGACGGGTAAGTAGTGGCCCCTTACTCAGGTAAGTGGTCTGGCTGGAATGTTTCCCTGGGGAGGTCGACTGAGGGTCCGCCCTGCTTTCCTCTCTCCCCTTCCTCTCCCTCCTTTCCCTGACTGAGTGGTGGCTGTGAAGGGGGGCCTCCTGGGTTTTCTTTATTACCACCGGGGCCCGTGTGTTGTTGGGGTACTGTGTTGTTACTCTGGGGGGTGCTGCTGTGTGCTGCTGTGTTGTATGAGGTGATTTTTACCTCAGACGGCGGCCATCTTGGAAGTCTCTTGTGACAGTTTTAGTGAGACGCTGTGATTCTTCCCTGAGGTGACAGACACAGCACAGCCTCTGGTCTGTGGGACAGTTTTAGTGCTGTGAAACGCTGCGTTTCTTCCCTGAGGTGACAAGCACAGCCTCTGGTCTCTTGTGATGATTCTTCCCTGAGGTGGCAGACACATCACAGCCAGCACATCAGAGCACACCTCAGGTTTTCAGCTCTCTGCAGCTTGGTGGGGTGGTGAGTACCAGGGGCCCCCATGCTCTGCATTAGCTGCAAGGAGGTGACCAGTGGGGATTTTTTGTCCTGCCTTGCAGGGTGGGTGACTTAGCGCTGGCGCTATGGAACCTGAGCCAGGTCTCCCTCTCCACTAAACCTGAGTTAACCCTTAACGCCCCTTCCCCATCTGTTATGTTGGCTGTACTGGGTTTCTTGGCAGGTTTGAAGCAGCTAGTGCCCGGATGGGGGGTTAAAAAGCGCCCCCTCCCTGAGCCTGCTTCTGGGGATGTCTGACATGGAATCTGGTTCTGGTATGTCAGAGGCTGCGGGCTTGACCCACATGGATAGTGAGGATGTCTATGCTGCAGTTTCAGTTGCTGGCAAGATTTTGTTGGAGCTCTTGTTTCTGCGGTGCGTGGGACTCTAAAAATTGAGGTTGTGGCGGAGACACCACCATGTCAGTACCTTTTGGATTCCGCAGATCGCCACGCACCGCTGAAGTGTTTCCTTGTGTTCCTTATTTGGACAATATGTTATGCAAGGAATGGGATGCTCCGCAAAAAGTTTGTCAAAAAACGTTGCAACCCGTTACCCCCTTGAGGGGGAATTAAAAAAAAAAAAAAAAAAAGTGTGTCTCTCCTCCGCCAGTGGACCCCCTATGTCCAGACTGAGCAGGGCCGCCACATTGCCTGTGAAAGGGGCTCCTGCGTTTCAGGATCCCGCTGATAGGAGAGTGGAGGCCGTGGCCCGCTCCCTATTCACGTGGTGGGTTCGGCGGTGAGGCCGGCTCTGGCCGGGCCCTGGTCAGGCCCCCGACTGACAGGGCGAAGCTCCTGCTGCAGGAGCTGGAAGAAGGGGACGCTTCCGAGTCCTCTAGGGACCTGGCTGAACGATTAGTTCAGGGTCAGAAGTTACTCTGCGAGGCGGCCATGGATACGTTCCGGGGCTTCCGTCTATGCAGGGTTCTGCGCCGCCTTGTGTGGCTGAAGAGCTGGGCTGCGGACTAGTCCTCTAAGGAGGCCTTGGTGATGGCCTTTAAGGGTGAACGGTCCTTTTGGGACTTCCCTGGATGGCATCATTGTGGATGCCACGGGTGATAAGCGCATGTTGTTCCCACAGTCTGGGAAGGGCTAGGGACCTTGCCCTGTGCAAGGACCCTCCTTGACTACCCCCTGTGCGGTGGGGGTAGGTCTACATGGTGCTTAAATCCCCGCCGCGGGGTAGCAGCGCACCTGATACTGCATGCCTAACAAGTCTGCGGACGTACCTGCTTCCGCCTGTAGGTCTGCTCCTGCCCGTCTCTCGGGTGGGAGACTGGCTTTGCACGTTCATGGCTCGGTGGAGGTCTCTCCTCTCCGACCGTTGGGGTTGCGAAGTGGTTTCCTTGGGGTACAAGATTGAGTTTCTCTCTTGTCTGCCAAACAGGTTTTTTCCCTCCGGCCTCTGGCCTCCTCCGGTTCGCCGGTTGGCTCTGTCAGGGGCTGTCCAGGATCTTCTGGTCAGGGTGTTGTGCCAGTTCCCTCGTTGGAATGGTCTCAGGGGTTATACTCCATTCTGTTTGTGTCCCCACGGAGGATGGGGCCCGGTCAATCCTGGGCCTCAAGTCCCTCGTTTGTTTTGTCAAGGTGCAAACTTTTGGGGGGCGTGGCCGGGATGTGAGAGAGGACAGACTTGTCTAGCTGGAGCTCCCGCAATCCGACTGCATTATCCGCCGGAATCCTACCTTCTCACCGACCATCCTGCTGAGCAAACTTCTCCCGGTGGTCTGGGGGGCGGCCCCGGCGCTTCCAATGACGGGTAAGCGCAGGTCCTCCAGGAAAACAGCTGCCTTGCCGTCCCGACTCCAGCCGCCGAACACACGTGCGGCGGCCATCTTGCCTGTCACTTCCTGGTCTCCAGCGTCTGTTGCGGTGCAGACGGACATAGCGATGGCGGCGCTCGGGTCACCGGAGCGGGGGGAACCTTCTGCTACACTGAGGGGGGACCTGCAGGCACCGGGAGAACAGTCCACCGCAATGATCCTGGCGGCCATAGCGGAAAGTAAGTCCTCCGTGGAGGCTAAAATAGATACCCTTACAATAGAATGCGGGCTAATCAGACAGGATATGGACAAGTTCAGAGGCCGCCTCACGGATGTAGAGCACCGCATCCCAGAGGTGGAAGATTCTGTGGCCGTCACTGCTCAGTCTGTAAGTGAATTGCAGCAACAGGTGAAGACCCTGATGGCGCGCTCAGAGGATGCCGAAAATCGCTTAAGGCACAATAATGTGCAGGTGGTAGGTCTCCCTGAGGGTGCAAAAGGCCAGAACCCTGTAGTGTTTGCTGAAGCCTTTTTCAAGCAACTCCTGGGCCTGCAGAATCTGTCGCCAGTTTATGTGGTGGAGCGGGCACATCGGGTACCCACTGGGCGGCAGCCTGCGGGCGCGTGGCCTTGGGCCTTTCTGGTCCGTCTACTAAATTTCCGGGACAGAGATCTCATTTTGGCGGAGGCACGTAAGCACCCTGAGCTTAAGCACGAGAATGCTGTCATACATTTGTATCCTGATTTCTCTTCGGATCTGCAGAAAAAGAGGCGCTCTTTTACAGATGTCCGCAAGCGACTGCGAGAGAAAAATCTGGTCTACAGAATGCTTTATCCCAGCCGCCTGAAAGTTATTCATCGTGGAGTCAGCAAATTCTTTGATACCCCTATGGAGGCGGCGGACTGGCTGGACTCCATCGTCTATGATGGTGAGACTGCGGTGTGAGTGAAGTGACTGTTGTTAGGGACTTAAAAATCCGGAGCTACCCACATCTGTTGCAACCTTCTCTGGTAGCTGTGAAGTGTACGGTCTAATGGGCTCATTATACACTTGCTCCCCTATTGGGCTTCCCTTTGCTGCGGTGGTGATTGTGCTATATCCTTGGACAGAACTATTTCCTTTACAGCGGGGGACTCTGGCTGTATTTTGGATGCACTGAACTACACGTCGAGTGACTAGAACTTCACGGAGTGGATGAACTCTCGAAACTTCCCACTGGTTTTTTTTTTGGTTCTTGGGATCAAAGTTTCTCCGGCAATTTTTTGGGTTAGGTTTGCCCGGAGCAAACAGGGCGTGGGGTTGTTGAACTAATGCTTTTTGAGACTTTTTTTTTCTTCTTTTTTTCTTGTTCATGGTAGGGTTTTTTTTTTCTACGCTCTGCCTGCACCGTGCAGTTTTTGCTGGTGTGGGTGGCTGCTATGCTTGCTCGGTATGGTACATGTTTTTGATGCTTTTTTGTTTTGGGTTCTGCGGCTCTCTGTGCTCAGGCTCCTCCTATGCCAGCCTTCCCTTCCCTGGGCCCCTCTCCTCTCCTCATAATAAACTCTATATAACGTAATGGGTGATCTCAGACTTCTTTCATGGAATGTCCATGGATTGAACTCCAAATTCAAGAGGTCCTTGGTTTTACAATATCTTAAATCTTTAAACCCCCACATTATCCTGTTGCAGGAAACTCACCTTTTGGGTAACAGGATACTGTCCCTTAACCGGAACTGGATGCAGAGAGCTATACACTCCACCTACTCCTCTTATGCAAGAGGTGTGGCCATTTTGATTCATAAGAGCTTATTTTGTAAAATTGAACATGTGGTAACTGACCCGTTGGGGCGCTATGCTATAGTAGTCATAAATGTTGAATCTCAGCTGATAGCCATAGTCAATGTATATGTCCCCCCTCCTTTCTAAAAGGAGGTGTTGTATCAGGTGCTGGAGAAGGTAGTCGCCTTCGGCCCTCTCAAGGTATTAGTGGCGGGCGATTTCAACAACATCCTAGATTACTCTTTGGATACCTCGAACCCGAATAGGGCTCAGAATCTGGACCTTGGCCTTTGGGCGGACTCTGCGGCTCTGGAGGAGGTCTGACGTTGGAAACACCCGGGGGAGAGGGGGTATTCCTATCTCTCCCACGTCAGTGCCTCCTCTTCCCGCATTGACTTGGCATTTGCCAGCCCGGCACTGCTGCCCCCATATTGCGGAGGTTGGCTATTTGGCTGGGGGACTTTCGGATCACACCCCCCTTAAGGTGGTGTTGACGCTTACTGCGAGCCGCAGCTGCAGGTCCTGGAGGCTGAGTCCTGGTTGGGTTAGTGAGCCCTCAGTGGAGACCCTTGTTTCACCTCACTTGCAAGACTATTGGGGTCATAATGAGGGCTCCACGGGGGGACATATTGTGTGGGACGCTTTTAAGGCATCCACCAGGGGGGCATATGTGTCAGCCATCAAGGCGGCAAGGGTTGAAAAAAAACGCTAAGACTGAAGAGTTACAGGCCCACGAGAGGTGTTGTGCCAAGACACATGCTGATACGCCCTCCCCCGCCTCACTGGCTGCCCTGCAGATGGCTAGGAGGGCCTTACTAGTCCACTTCCAAGACCTCACCCAGTGTAGATGCACCAGTAGGGCTGAAGAATTGTTTGAGCTAGGTGACAAAAATGGAAAGCTTTTAGCATATTTGACTGCGGATACGAAATCGCATGCAGCCATACCTTGTATATATACCTCGGGAGGGATTTTGCTACGGGACAGGGAGGAGATCATGCAGGCATTTGTGGAGTATTACTCTGCATTGTATACTGCTATCCCGCATTATGACTGCCAGGTGCTGACTGATTTGCTGGGCCCCCTTCGGGTTCCGATGTTGTCTGATGAGGCGGCGGCCAGCCTTGAGGTGCCCTTCACGGACAAGGAATTGAGGGCGGCCATTGCATCCTTCCCTAATGGTAAGTCCCCGGGGCCTGATGGGCTCCCGGCGGAGTGGTATAAACAATATGTGGAGCTTTTGTCACCCAGGCTCCTCAGGCTGTACCGTGCCTGCTTGGACCTGGGGGGCTTGCCACCTTCATTCTACGGGGCTCATGTAGTTTTGCTCCCCAAACCTGATAAGGATCCTCTGTACTGTTCTTCATACAGACCCATAGCATTGCTTAACATGGACTTAAAAATACTCACGAAGATGCTGGCCAATAGACTGACGACTGTAATTCAGGACATGGTGTCCCCTGACCAGACGGGATTTATGCCCAAGAAGGCTACTGATATTAATTTACGTAGTCCATGCCCATACACAGCTGGGGGAGGAGATATCCTCCGGGGGGGGCCATGGTGTTTTTTGACCTGGAGAAGGCCTTTGATTCCATTGACTGGAGCTATATGACCTATGTACTGCAGCGCATGGGGTTTGGCCCCACATTCCTTAAGTGGGTGTCGCTGCTGTATGAGCGCCCATCCGTGTTAACGGGCCTTTTTCAGTGTCTAGGGGCACCAGGCAGGGGTGCCCTCTTTCTCCTGGTCTTTTTGCGCTTGTAATGGAGCCCCTGGCGATTTCACTGCACTCCTCCCCTCTGATTCAGGGCATTAAGGTAGGTACCCTTACTGAGACCACAGCGCTTTATGCAGACGACCTGGTCCTTTTTGTGAGTGACTCTGGGCCATCTCTACGGGCTGCATTGGAGCTTATGGATAGGTTCACACGGGTTTCTGGGCTCAAGGTCAATTGGTCTAAATCCAAGATGCTCCCTTTGTGTTCTCACCCAGTGCCTGACCAAATGGATCCCGATATTCCCCTGCAGTGGGTCTCTCAGATTAAATATTTGGGGCTCCAGATTACCAAGTCGGTGGTTGACTTTATCAGACTTATTATTGACCCTCTGCTCGTCTTGGTGTCTAGGCGGCTCTAGGCCTGGAAGAACCTCCCTCTGTCTCTCATAGGGAGAGTGAACTTGATTAAAATGAAAATCCTGCCCTCGTTACTGTATGTTCTTAGGAACTCCCCGGTCTGGATCCCTCGGTCAATTTTCAGATCGCTGGATGCAGTGGTCTCCTCCTTTTTGTGGCAGGGAGGTGTTCCCCGCCTTAAATTGGCAATTTTGCAGCAGCCGTGGGGGGAGGGGTGTCTGGCGGATCCAAACGTTTACAAATATTTTCTGGCCGGGCAGTTGACGGTGGCCCATCGCTGGCTGACTGTTCCCCAGGAGGATGCTTCCGTCTCCCTGGAGGCAGCCTGTGTTGGATCTTACGAAGCACTGACCCATATGGTGTACAGGGGTAGGAGAGCTCCTTATCCTTTGACATCATCCATGCGCTCAGTGATGAAGGCATGGGTTGTGGCCCAGGGATTGAGCTTGTCTGGTGTGACCCGACTCTCGCCTAACATGCCTTTGTGGAGGAATCCCAATTTAGCGGAGTTTCTCAATTACCCTGACCCGGTAGTGTGGACTAAATATGGTATCAAGACTCTGTTCCACATTGTTTCAAATGGTGTTTTGGTGTCGTTTGATGACCTCAAGGTAAAGTTTGATTTGCCTAATACACATTTTTTCGATACATCCAATTAAGGCATGCTTTTTACGCACAATTTGGGAGGGAGCCCCTGAACATTGAGCCCAGTGACTTGGAATTACTAACTTGTAGTGACTCCCTGTCGAAACCGGTTTCTCGCCTGTATAGGGACTTGTTTTGTGAGACTAACCTCTTATTGGGACCTTGCAGGAGAGCGTGGGAGGAGGTGGCCCCGGGACTGGACAGGGATGACTGGGACGACATGTGGGGGACTGCGTTTCAGTATCTGGTGTCTAGCAGGGATAGATTAATACAGTATAAATTTCTGCATAGAATTTATCTCACTCCTGCCAGGTTGGCTTGAATGTTCGGGACGAGTCACTCGCAGTGTTGGAGATGTGCGACACCCATGGCTGGCTTTATGCACATCTTCTGGGAACGCCCATTGATACAATCCTACTGGCAAGCAATTGCCTCCTGCATTAGGGAGGTCACTTCCATATCTATTCCCATGTCCATCGAGATATGTCTTTTGCATATAGTAGAGCCCTTGGCCACTACCAGAGCTATACGGACCCTCCTTACCCTGTTGCTATTCTACGCTAAAAAACATATCATCTTATCCTGAAAGAGTAATGTAGCGCCTACTTTGGAGTCTTGGAAGGTTCTGGTCAATAGGGCTGTCCCCTTCTATAAGGCTACATACTTGAATAGGGGGGCCCTGACTAAATTTGATAAGGTTTGGGGGGGGGGGGGGGTGGTTGACTTCCATGCATACAGTGTCTGATTGAGTGAAAACTGGTGGGGTCTCATTGTTGAAATCATGGGGGTCTGAGGGCTTTCCGCTTTGTTAAGCTATTTTTTTTTGGGGGGGTGGGGGTCCTGGGGGGGCTAATTTCTAACTATTATATCTGATGGGGGGGCATGGGGAGCGGTGGGACTCTACACATTCTTTATGTTTGCCCGCCTCCGCATGGGGGTGGGCATGTTTCCGTGCCTATCTGAGCAAGCATTGGGGGGGGGGGAGAATGTCTCACAGGTTTTGGTGAGGTTATTTATGTTGTACCTTTTATGTGATTCTCTTTTTTTTTCTCTGTATATGCCGGCTCCCTTTTGGCCGGTTGCTATCCACGTTGGGTGGCATGTTGTAACCTGTATTGTTTGAAATGCAATAATAAAAAAATAATTTACAAAAAAAAAAGGTGCAAACTTTCAGGTGGCGTCAATTCGCTTGGTAATAGCGGCACTCCATCAGGGGGATTTTTTTCTGGCATCCTTGGATGTCATGAACATGTACCTACATGTTCGCGTATCCTCAAAGCACCAGAGTTTCTGTGCTTTGCGGTCGGGGGAGACCATTTTTAATTGGTGTCCTTCCCATTCGGCGGGTTTTCGCCAAGGTGCTCGTCCCGATACTGGCCCGGCTGTGTCAGCGGGGGTTTGTTATTAAGGGATGTCTGGACGACATTCTCCTTCGAGCTTCTTCGAGCTCTGCATTGGTGGAGCCAGTTATCACATGTTACCTGGGCTAGTCCTGGATTCCGCCGGGGCAGGAGTGTTTTTCTCCTAATGGACAAACTTCAGACTCTGCTATCTGCTGTGCAGCAGTTGCCGACCCAGAAGCGGTCATCTCTGCATTTCTGCAGGAAGGTTCTGGGTCCGTTGGTAGCCTTGTTCGAGGCGGTTCCGTATGTCCAATTCCACGCCAGGGTACTAAGGAGGGAATTGCTGTCACGATGGGACTAGCTTCCGTCATCTCTGGATTGCCAGATTCAATTGAGTCCTCTGATCATGTCTCCCCTGGTGTGGTGGCTGGCGTTTCCGGTGCTTCGGGCCGGAAAGTCGTTTTTTTTCTGCAGGCCACTGGACAGTGGTCACGACGGATGCCAGCCCCTCCGGTTGGGGAGGGGCGCTTGGGGCACCCAGTTAGCCCAGGGGCACTGGACTCAGGTGGAGTCCTGCCTACTGATCAACGTTCTGGAGCTCCGAGCAATCAAACTTTGCCTTGCCAGGTGGTCCCTGGATCCACAGGGCCGACAGGTCAGGATCCTGTCCGATGACGCCACGGCCATGGCATAGGTTGATCATCAGGGAGGCACACAGAGTTCTGTTGCAGCGACGGGTGTCGCGCACATCCTTTCAGTGGGCCGAAGGGTCCATTCCGGCTCTATCGGCCGGGTACATTCCGGGAATACGGAATTGGCTAGCCGACTACCTAAGTCGCACTGCACTGGGCCAAGGAGAGTGGTCTCTCCACCCGAAGGTGTTTCGGGGTCTGTGCCGAAAGTGGGGCACTCCGGACGTGGACCTTCTAGCGTCCCGTCTCTATCGGTAGGTGCCACAGTTTGTGGCCAGGTTTAAGGACCCGTGGGCGGACGCGTCAGGCGCGTTGGTGGCTCCTTGGGGGTCACTGTCGCCTACTTTACACCTTCCCTCCTCGGAAGCTTCTTCCTCGCCTGCTGTGCAGAGTGGAAGCTGTAGGGATTCTATTAGACCCGATTGCCCCAGATTGGCCGCGTCGCTTCTGATACGCGGACCTGATGCGTCTGGTGGCAGACGCCCCCTAGCGTCTTCCCCTGGGAATTGATCTTCTGTTACAGGGTCCGATCTTCCACCCTGTTTCACAGCCACCGGCCTTAGCGGCGTGGCTGTTGAGAGCCAGGGGCTTAGGGACCGAGGCCTATTGGGCTCGGTGATCTCTGCCGTGCTGCGTGCATGGAAGTCTACCTCACGTAGGTTTTTTTCTTCATACATGGAAGGCCTACATCTCTGTGTGTGGGGAGATGAACTGGCACTCTCATCCATGCGTTGTGTACAGGGTTCTGCTGTCTTTGCAGCAGGGTGTGGTTCAGGCTCTCGCCTTACGTACGGTTAGGAGCCAGATTTCTGCTCTGGCTGTTTTTACTTGCAGCGACCCTTGGCGTTGCACTCTTGGGTGCGTATGTTGGGTCAGGGGGTCTGGCAGGTGGCCCCTCCGGTGCGCCCTCCATTACCCCCATGGGACTTGATTTTAGTCCTTTCAGTGCTTCGGGATGCTCCCTTTGAGGACATTCGGGAGGTTTTTTTTGTTTATTGTCACAAAAGGTGATTTTATTTCTGGTAGCAATTACCTCGATCAGACGTGTGTCTGTCTGATCTGGCGGCCTTGTCTTGCAAGGCTCCCTGCTTGGTTAACCCCTAAGGATGAGGTGGTGCTGCGGCCGCAGCCGTTTTTTTCCCCCCTAAGGTCGTTTCAGCTTTTCACATTGATGTGGACATTGTTCTTCCGTCCTTATGTCCTCGGCCAAAATGCCAGGAGGAGGCCACTTTGCATCCTCTGGATGTGGTTCGGGCCCTACGAGTGTACTTATATGTTACGGTTCCGTTCCGGAAGTCGGGCTCACTGTTCGTGTCGGTGGCTGGCCCTACAAGAGGGCCTGGCAGTCTCGTCGGCCACCGTTCCTAGGTGGTTCAGACGGATTGTGCTTCAGGCCTATGCCCTGAAGGGGCGTGCGCCCCCCTTTCGGGTTGTGGCGCATTCGACCAGGGCGATCGGGGCCTCTTGGTCTTCCGGCATCATGCCTCTGTGTTACAGCGGGGTTAGGATGCATCCTGGTCGTCAATCCACGCTGTTTCAAAGTTTTACGAGGTGGATATGTGTGTGCATCTTTTGATGCCTTCCTCAGCCGCAGGTGTTACGGGCGGCAGTTTATGTTTGGAGTTTCTCCGTTGAGCAACTCCGGTTTTTGTTTGGGGTGTAACCTGGTTTGCTGTTACTTTCCCACCCCTCCTTTTTACTGCTTGTTACGGACTGAGGCCCCTAGAGCAGGGTGTGGGTTATGTCTGGGGGAGCCACGCCCCCTGGGAGGAGCAGCACAAAGGAAAGGTTTTAAAACTTTAAGTGCTGTTAAATTCTGCCAAAACTCTCCTGGTAGGAAGAAGCATAACCCTAATGTCAAAGAAGGCTGTCTGTCTATGAACTCAGAGAAATGGATTTTACGGTGAGTACAAAAATCCAATTTTTTTGTGAATGTTTAAATCTATATAAGCCGATACACATTTTTGATAATTGAAAATGGCCACTACAAACTGACCATGTGTTATCCAAATGCTAGTAAATAGTGATGACTTAAAGGGGTTGTAAAGGTAAATGTTGTTTTCACCTTAATGCAAAACCCCCCCCCCCCCCGAGTCCCCGTCATCCTGTTCGGTTCCCAGCCTGGCCGTCGGACGGATTGATAGCAGTGCAGCCATTCACATCCAATGACGTGTCGTGCCAGGGGGCGGGGCCGAGTGATACAGTTGGTGGCTATGCGAGGGAGCTTGCATGAAGATAGAAAGCTCTTGCAAGGAGGAGCAGAGACAGCCGCAGAGGGACCCCAGAAGACCAGGTTCGGGGACACCCTGTGCAAAACGAGCTGCACAGTAGAGGTAAGTATAAAATGTTTGTAATTTTACAAAAAAAAAAAAAAAATTACTTTAGTGTTTCTTTAAGGAGTTTTCCACTTGTTTGTAAATAATTTCATTTATTCAGCATGAAATGAAGCTTAGTTATGTAGCATGAGGTTGTATATTCTGCAATATTTACATTTTTGATAAACAAATTCAATGAATCCAAGCGCTTCCTATAGACAGACTTACCTATAGGCTGAACCTTGCTGAGGGCGTCATCGTGACACCAGATCCGCCCACGAAACCAGTACAGGGGAACCAAGCCTCACAGCAATAGAGCGACATCCACTGGAGACTGGCTGGATTCAGGGCCGGTGCAAGGATTTTTGCCAACTCAGGCATAGGTGCATTTTGCCGCCCCCCCTCTGCTTTTTAACCTCCGCTAGCGCTCAAGAAAGGGTTTAAAAAAACACCCGCAAAGCGCCACTTTGATTTCAATGGGCAGGGGCGCTTTAGGATTTTTTTTTTTACTGTCCTGCCAGCGCACCGCTCCAGTGTGAAAGCACTCAGGCTTTCACACTGGAGTGAATGGATCCACTCTTTCAGGGTGCTTTGCAGGCGCTATTTTTAGCGTTATAACGCCTGCAAAGCGCCTCAGTGTGAAAGGGGTCTTAGGCTACTTTCACACTGAGGAGCTTTGCAGGTGCTGCAGCGCTACAGAATAGTACCTGCAAAGTGCCCTGAAATAGCCTCCTTTCTCACTCCAATGCGAAAGCTTTCACACTGGAGCGGTGCGCTGGCAGGATGCTCAAAAAAGTCCTGCTAGCTGCATTTTTGAGGCGCTGTAAGAACAGTGTACACACTGCTTTTAAAGCTCCCCTGCCCATTGAAATCAATGGGCAGCGCCACTGAACTGCCAGCAAAGCGTTGCTGCTGCGAAAAATCGGCTGAGGCGGGTGGAAAATTATTGGCCAAACAATGATTACATCAAATCTAAAGCCCAAAAATTATAAAACTAGAGCTGGATTTAAACATTGTCTTGACCTGCTTATCTGTAAAACTGTCCAGAGAGCTGAATTAAAAAATATGAGCCAACTGACTTCTCCACATATTCTATGTGGATGGGGACCCCCCCACCTGTCAGAATACACTGATCAGAGCTCATGTGCTAATCAAATGCTGACTTCTTAGCAGGACCGTATATATATACTTTTTGGGGGAAAAAAAAAACAAAAAAAAAAAAAACATAATACTTACCTGAGGGATGGGTGACGTCACTCACCGACCCGCTCGGGGAAAAGAGGAAGCATGCAAAGGAGGGTAGGCGGAGCTTTAGGCTCTGCCTACGCCAGTCAATGGAATAACGCCGATCTGGCCGGTCACACTTTTTAAGAGGCATGGGGGGTGCCCGTCACACTCGGATCCTCCATGCTGCGCTGCCAGACTGCTGAGCTCATTTTTTTTTTTGCAGGTGCCGTGTCGCCGGGGATATAGTGCGGGAGGCGGCCGCAGTGGAGCCATAGGAGGACGGGGTTTTACGAGCAGGGAGCTTTATTTTTTGCCGCCCCCCCCCCCTATAGCGCCACATGGCACATCCCATGTCTCAGGCTGCCAATGCCATACAGTGGTCCGTGGATGATACACACTGTTCTGGCAGCTGCGGTAACTCGTTCGGTAGTCTATTTTCCGCCCTGTTCCCAGGGTCGACGCTGGCGCCGTAAGGCAAGTGCCCAACTTGCCTTGCACTAGCGCCGGCCCTGGCCGGATTGCCCTTTGAATAAAAGCGCATGCTGATCACACCAGGTGCCAGGCACAGGCACCAAATCATGCGAGTGCATCTCATATGTTTTATATTGTATCTCTTAAAAAAAAAAAAAAAAATAATAATAATAATATGGTTTTACACTATGAGTGCCCCCCTTCGGTCATCATTTTCCCCCATCCATGGAGAATCATCTTAAATAATACAGCTGACCTTGGAATATACCATCTAGGGGGTCTTTTCCCCACAAAGCACAAGTGGCCACTCTAGGGGTGAGAGTACATCCATGTGGGGCACCTCGGTCTGAACAATGAGCATTGGAGCATCATTTATCAATGCACAAGCACTTTATTTCACAATTGTGGGACGTTTACAACCATTAAATGTTTGATTCACTTATTTATGCTAAAATGTCTGAATTTTGTACCAGCTAAGCGCAGTGTTTATTTCATCATTACAGTGACGCTAGTCAGCTCATATTCACACTGCTGCTGGCAATTGGGTGATTCCTTTTTACGATTTCTTTGGCTCAAGTTTTTTGTTTTAAAGCCAAGCTCTGCAAGCTGAGATAACATGCACTGCATTGATGCATTCACACAATTTCACAGTAACCATGAGATAAAACAAAGTTCAGCAATAATCCTTTAGCTCATCGTTTTGCAAAACTAGGTACACTACAAACTGTATAATTGTTTGAAGAAAAATTCATCTGTACCAGCCTCTAAGTTTGAGGAGGAAGGGCAAGCAGTAAAAGTGAAACCTTCTAAGCAGCTTATAAACCTTGTCATCTTTCTGCACATAGCTTGACATTTTTTATTTCTTCCCTGAGGAGAAAAATGGCAGAAGGCCATAAGAGACCCAGTTTTTGAATATTTTAATGAAGTTCCTCCACCTATGGGTAAGGCAGGTAATATACGGCTATGGTTTTAAATAAAATTATTTAAATAGTCTCCAACGGTGTGTGTGATTAACCTAAAATCAGTTCCGATGTTGCCGTTTTACTAACCTGACAGCTTATTATTCTAAATAGAAACGTTAATTTTGTTTGCAAATGTTAAAGATTCTAACTACCAGCAAGAATAAGTCCTTACATTTAAAGAGCACCTGTCATTTCAGATCCATCATGGCAGCGCCTGTTAGCGGCATCCACTCACAAGCTGCCGCCACATCCGTCACCTTGTTGTGTCACTGCCACATCACCAGCCGTTCCATTAAAATGAATGGGACTGTCAGAGAGTCAACAGCGGGTCAGAGATGACAGTTGTTCTTTAAAAATGATATAAATCAAGCCTTTTTACTAGCGATTTAAATCACGATTTACAGGGAGAAAATATTTCCCCAAATGAGAGCAATAGAACAGAATCTAAACCTTCAATCGTCATGCAACTTTACTGAAATAAAAACACAGCAAATAAATGCATCGTCATTAATTTATTAAATGCTAAAATTCTCAAATTTTAGGAGCAAGATGTTTAGAACAAATGACAACGGTACTTTTATGTATCATGGTTTGGTAAAGTACAAGTTATTTTGCCCCAAAGAATTACCATGAAGCAGTATTGAGCAGCATTTCAACGATGACAGATGAGGATCAGAGGACAGCAGTAGTTGTTGGGCAGCTCCCACTAAGCTCTGCAGTGATCCACCGGTGACAGAAAGCATGTAATGGCAGCCTAGCGGTGAGAAGTTCTGATCCCTAATACAGGTTAGCCACAACTGAATTAGATTTAAACTCTCTTGCAGTGCAGGCCCAAAAAAAAAAAAATCAATAATATAATTAAAAAATAAAAAGAACATATAACAATCTAATGATTGGCTGGAAAACACATGGGAGAAAAAAAAACATAACCTAAAAAAATAAAACATGATCGTTTTAACACCTTTAGGTTAAAAGGAAAAACTAAAATCCTGGTTAGATCAGGATTAATATCAATTTCACAGATTGGCAAGCTTTATCCCCTGCCAAACTCTGGCAGAAAGGTTCAAATGTCATCTTGGTCTTACTATAGCGCCAACATATAGATCACTTCCATTCTACAGGAACCATTACTGGACCTGATCCCTAATAAAATAACTGCAATTTGCTGTAACACGCAATCCTTTCACTATGCAAATTCACGGAAGGCTAGAAAAAGGTCAAGAAAATAATTACCTACCCAATAAGATATTACTTTTTTTTCCTCATGGGACGGAGCGAGAGAACACTAAATTCTTACATTAGTGCAAAAAGAAAAAGAGGAAATAGAAATCTGAGATTTGATAAAGTGAAGTGTGAAGATGGGTGCTACAATCAAATGCCGCTTTAATGACACACAGATGACCAACTTTAGAGCCCTAATAAAAGCATACGTTTATAATGAAGAGGAAACGTACATCCTACTGAAATAGTCTGATTGGGGCGTCTTAAAATTAAATGACAATGGTCCATAGATTCTTTAGCACTGCAGGAAGGCTGTACGGTGAGAGGAACATGTATCCAATAAAGAAAGCATGGTGATATGTAGGAAGCACCGTCTAAGGTCACTTGCCCATAGTCAGCCTCGTCTTTCACAAAGAATAGAATCTTTTGTAGGACAAACTTATTATCATTGCTGCAAGCGTTGTATTCCTCCCCAAAATACAGCATAGTAATCATGATCTGCTTTTTTACATTCAGGTACAAGTTTGCAGGTGACAAAAGAACACATGTAGGTTGTTTAGTATCTTTGGATCTGGACAGATAATCTGGAAAGCCTTTGAAAAAAGAAAACACTGACATGATGCAGTCCTACGTGATAATGTATCACAGTATCACCATTAAAAATAAAGAGGAACACTTTAACAGATATATAAAACTTGAAAGTCTTCAATAAAAAAAAAAGAAATGCTGAAAAACAAAAATGACCAGGTCATCCCCTAAATCATAACAATTGTCTCAGGAAAAATACAATATCCATGTTAGTTTTCACTTAAATGTGGAATCGTGGTTTAGGGGCTTCTTTTTATGGCTTAGGTCTGGGATTGTGAGCTGCATGATTTGGCTCAGAACACAGCACCATGGCCCAGAATTTAGGAGTCTGGCTTCTAATACCTTACAAGGGTTCTTGTCCCCATCCATGAAACGACCTGAGAAATGTTCAGTCACCTTTAAACAAAGCCATACCTTTAAAGTCAAACCACAAAATGCAGAAATGGATTTTCCCAAACACACACCGACATACAGACCTTGAAGTCCCAGCCTGGGCTGGCAGGAGCCCCAAATCTCCCATGAGCGCAGCTGCTTAGGGACGGAAGGGCCTTGTTGCAGCAGACCGAAGCCTACTAGAGCCTTTACACTGATAGTTCACAGATTAGTACTTGCTTTGTGAATTCTCAGCATGTGTATCTGTGCAAGAACGTTGCAAAGATGCCCTTTTGTATTTGTTTTCCTTATTACATCTACATGCCTTGGTGACAACCTCCCCCACCCCCCAAGGGGTTATCCTTCTACAAAGTGTGTTAGAGAGAAGAACAGGAAATAGGGCTAGGCAGAGCTTTGTGTCTGGACAGTCTCATCTGTATCAGTGCTAGCTTTGCTTGCTTCTGTTACTTCTGTTTCTTTATTGTCAGCTTCCTGATTATCGTCTCCTTTGCTGGCTTCTTGTAACTGCTGACGTCGCTGGACCTCGGCTTTTAAATTTTCCAAGTCCTTTTGACTAGAATGACAATAAGAAAGTCAGAAAAGAAAAACAATTTCAGTTAAAGCGCAACTGAAGTTATAAAATTAAATATTCAGATAGACATTGTATTAATAGACCCTCATTTTATAACTCCCCTCCCCCCCACTTTTCTGTTACAGTAGTCATGCAGTGTGCAGCCCAATAGAAACCAGAATTTGACCATACACGTCTTTGTGAAGACTTGCATGGCGAGAGGTGTGGCTATTATTCACCCTTGTCTGCACAGAACGCTGTATGGTGGGAGGGCAGAGAATACATTTCCACCAAGACAAAAATAGACAAAAAATTTGAATGTGTCAGAGCACCACTATAAAGTGATAAAAGGTCTATTTTGGCAAATATATATATATCACACGCAACAAAAATGTGAAGGGTGTATCATTTTTATATATATATATATATATATATATATATATATATACACACATACACACACAAAAAATGATACACCCTTCACATTTTTGTTAATATTTTATTATATCTTTATATGTGAGAACACTGAAGAAATTACACTTTGCTACAATGTAAAGTAGTGAGCTTGTCTAACAGTGTAAGTTTGCTGTCCCCTCAAAATTAGTCAACATACAGCCATTCATGTCTAAACCGCTGGCAACAAAAGTGAGTACACCCCCAAGTCCAAATTGGGCCCAAAGAGTCATTTTCTGTGTGGCCACCATTGTTTTCCAGCACTGCCTTAACCATCTTGGGCATCACCAGAGCTTCACAGGTTGCCACTGGTGACATCATGGAGCTGGTGGATGTTAGAGACCTTGCGCTTCTCCACCTTCCGTTTGAGGATGCCCCACAGATGCTTAATAGGGTTTAGGTCTGAAGACATGCTTGGCCAGTCCATCACCTTTACCCTCAGCTTCTTTAGCAAGGCAGTGGTCATCTTGGAGGGGTGTTTGGGGTTATGTTGGAATACTGCCCTGCGGCCCAGTCTCTGAAGGGAGGGGATCATGCTCTGCTTCAGTATGTCACAGTACATGTTGGCATTCACTGTTCCCTTCAATGAACTGTAGCTCCCCAGTGCCGGCAGCACTCATGCAGTCCCAGACAATGACACTCCCACCACCGTGCCTGACTGTAGGCAAGACACATTTGCCTTTGTACTCCTCACCTGGTTGCCGCCACACATGCTTGACACCATCTGAACCAAATAAGTTTATCTTGGTCTCATCAGACCACAGGATATGGTTACAGTAATCCATGTCCTTAGTCTTCTTGTCTTAAGCAAACTGTTTTCAGGCTTTCTTGTGCATCATCTTTAGGAGATGCTTCCTTCTGGGGCGACAGCCATGCAGACCAATTTGATGCAGTGTGTGGCATATGGTCAGAGCACCAGCAGGCTGACCCCCCACTCCTTCAACCTCTGCAGCAATGCTGGCAAGACTTATACGCTCATTTCCCAAAGACAACATCTGGATATGGCGCAGAGCACGTGCACGCAACTTTTTTGGTCGATCATGGCGAGGTCTGTTTTGAGTGGAACTTGTCCTGTTAAACCGCTGTATGGTTTTGGCCACGGCGCTGCAGCTCAGTTTCATGGTCTTTGCAGTCTTCCTATATCTAGGCCAGGCATATCCAAAGTCTGGCCCGCGGGCCAATTAAGGCCCACGTTACGGTTTAATATGGCCCCCATGGTAATTTGGATAGATAGTGCCACAAAATATATATATACTGTATTTATCAGCACTGCCTGGGAGGGGACAGGACAAGTGCTACCAGATGTAGCGTCTAATAGAAAGTCCTTTCTCCTGGGCTGGCATTGGACGACTGTTCTGTCCATCATAGGAGGTGGGACTTTGTATTAAAGAGGCTGCCAAGTAAACAGGAAATTCTCCTGTATGTAATTTGTCAGTGCTCGTCCCACCCACCTCCCTGTCTCCTCCGAGGCTGCAGACAGGCATGGATCAGGCTGCATTCATTGCAATGGTAAGGCTGCATTCATGGCAAAGGCGAGGCTGCAGATGGGCACTTGCATTAATTTCTTATTTTGCTGCACAGGTTTTTATTTAAAATACAACATTTTTCCCTGAAACTTCCATCTTAAAGTGAAGGTGTGTGTTATAAGCTTATAAATACTATATATATATATATATATATATATATATATATATATATATATATATATATATATATATATATATATATATCTCTATCTCGCCAAATAACACACCGAATTTTAATGGTTTAAAGAATGTCAGGCAAAATGGTCGGCCCTCCCGCATTTAGATGTAGAGTAGCAATTCTTTATTTTAGATCCTCAGAGTTCTTTGCCATGAGGCACCATGTTGAACTTCCAATGACCAGTATGAGAGGGTGAGAGCGATAACACCAAATTTAACACCTGCTCCCCATTCACATCCGAGACCTTGTAACACGAGTCACATGACACAAGGAGGGAAAATGGCAAATTGGGTCCAATTTGTAAATTTTCACTTAGGGGTGTACTCATTTTTTTTGCCAGCAAAGTTTACATACTGTTATACAAGCTGTACACTCATTACTTTACATTGTATAAAAAAGTGTAATTTCTCCAGTGTTGTCACATCAAAAGATATAACACATTTACAAAAATGTGAGGGATGTACTCACGTGTGTGTGTGTGTGTATAAAATGTAGATTTATACACAAAATACAATGGAACCCAAAGTAATATGTAATCATTTACACACAGCACTGCCAGGCAAGCCCACCAGATACAAGAAAAAGTCATTGGGTCTTATTCTAATTAACCACTTGCAGACCTGCCACCATCATTATACTGCAGCAGGTCGGCACGATCCCGCAAACCGTCGTAGCTGTACATCAGCTTGTTAAAGCGGGATAGCGAGTGCGCGCCCGCTGCCGTGGGCCACGAGCGATTGCAGGCACGAGAGGCAGAACAAGGAAGTGTGTGTGTGCATGCGTGCATGTATATAAAACACACATATCCCTGTTCTGAGAGGAGATGCAGATCGTGAGTTCCTATAAGCTGGGAGAGTCCCATCCCCCTACAGTTAGAACACACAATAGGGAACACAATTAACCCCTTGATCACCCCCTAGTGTTAACCCCTTCCCTGCCAGTAACATTTACACAGTAATCAGTGCATTTTTATAGCACTAATCGCTGTATAAATGCCAATCCCACAAGTGTCCCATGTGTTCGCCATAATATCGCAGCTCCGATAAAAATCGCAGATCATCGCCATTACTAATAAAAAAAAAATGCCATAAATCTAGCCCCTATAAACGCTTATTGCGATTTTTATTAGCCGCTTCTTCAAACGACAAACAGGTAGGTCTTTTCGCGTGAAGTGGTTAAAAGATTTAAAAAAAAAAAAGTCTGATTTTACAATCCCTTTAAGTGCATCTAAGCCCAAAAAAAAGGTATCTGAGAATTGTGGCACAGGGAACGCTAAATGCTTGTAATTATTCAGTATACCATAGAAACATATTTTTGTCAGATCTAAAAACACTGAAGCAACAGACTTTGTGCAAATTAATATTTTTATAATTTTGAAAACGTTTGGCCACGGCTCTACAGGACAGTTGGTAAATGGAAATATTTCCCAATGGAACATAGATGGCAGAGATAAGCCAACAGGTTAAACCTTTCCCTATTCCCCATCAAAACAATAATTAAATAGATACATTATAAGCCCACACTGAGGAAATCGATGTCTTTGTGGTTTTCCTAGAGTCCCTATCCTCCTAGGGCAGTGGTTTATATGTCAGGTGTGTTCCCCTTTGAACATCTGGAGAAATTATCTTTGCCCTGCATATCTATCCCTCCTTCAGTCCATTTATGACTGCCACCTCACATTACCTCTGAGCGCTACGTATGAAATCACTTAAATGGTGTAATGAGATGGTTAGTCACCTGAGGGGAATGAAGAGGATTCCATTAATGATATTGAGCTGATCCAGGACAGTGGCCATGCTGGGAGCTGTGAACTAAAAGTGGGAAACACAGTAAGAATCACAGCTACATTCCTCATAAAACTATCACATTTTAAGTAAATTTATGACAAAAACATGCAACCTGCCACTGGTGACCATTTTTATGCTGACCCTCTGGTTTAAATACTTTGACTAAACTAAAAAAAGCGTAGAGATCAGAAAAGTCAAACTCAAAATTACCATACTTGTCTCTGGCCAGTAACTCAAACATAAAGCAGGAGGGTCAGCAATGTGTGTCCAACAGATTTCCTTTAATAAATGTCCCAAACATCTGGTGAAAAAGGCATCTGATTTGGGATGCAGGAAGGGGCATAAACCACTCTCCCTCCATGTATATGCTGAATGATGAACACACGTCACTTAGGAGAAAAATGCATTTAAATACAGAACTGTAAAGTCACAATATTGGGTTAGTGTTGTCAAAATCATGGAGACCTATTTGGACTTAAAGAACAAATCTACTCAAAATGAAATTTCTTATTTGTGGTGGAGTGGGGCAGGGCACATTCACTCAGGAATTCCTTTCCTGCTGCCCAGAAACTGAGGAGAATTCCACTTGCTCAGACCTCATGTTGGAAGCAAGGCAGTAGAAGGGCATCCAAATGTGTCCAGAGGGACACTGGGAGTAATTTGAGAACTGAACACAGCAACATGCAGATGCTAAAAAGTGCCAGCTCTTCCGGTAGCCAGGTTAGGTTCATGTTAACATGGCAAACAAAAGTGCAGTAACTCCTAGCAACCAAAATTAATGACTAAGAGTGATATCATCTGCATAATGGAGGAGATTAAGCAAAGCATACTTGGAGATGCCCCTACAATCAACCATTGGTAGTGTAGGACAGAACATTATTATTTTTCTTGTTTAGCACAAAACAGAAACGTGTGCATTTTTTACAACCTAGCAGGTCCATTTTAAATCCCCAAAACTGGCTTTGCCGAGGTCCCCAGATGAGACTGTACAAAACCAAATTTTACACCAATCGCCTTTATGTGGAAATTATTAAAGTAAACCAACCTGGTTGCTAGAGGTTTCAGCACTTTAAATAACACAAATAATTTTACTAAAATAAACCTATATGCATTATTTGAGAAAAAGAGCCAATAAAGTATTAATATTTTTCAAGTCATTTGACAAATAACATGACTAAAATTACAAAAAAGATCTCACATAACCAAAGAAGTTTTAAATATGGCAGTTAAATCTCTATGAATTTGTAGACAAAGCAATCTTCAAGACTGAAACATTTAATTGTTTTCTACAATCAGAGAGCCTTTCTTACAAAATCCACAGGAGACATGGGTCACACACCTTGAGAGGCATTATGTTGGCACTGGATCCATTCTTGTAAATCTCATTCATTGTCCGTTGTAAAGCTACAGCCTGCTGGGTCAGGTACTTCAAGTACTCTGAGCTTTCTTTGGTCTTCTCATGCTGCTCTCCCAGCTGGATGGAGAAAAAAAATTAAACTTTGAGATGATGCACTTTAAAAACAGCACAAGCAAACGAATGTAAAGAGAGTCAGCAATTCTGAGCTCGCGTTTTTAGAGTATGAACATAAATATGGTCTCGAGGAAAACAGCTGCCAAGATCATATGTAAACAGGAATCATACCACCACATGGGGAAAAAGGAGAACGCCGCTAGATTGGCTTTAAAAAAGTAAGAAATGTCAGAAGTGGGTTGCCTTGTAAACAGGAACAAAGTACCTGCTGTCTTGTGCAATGCCAATTTTGCACTACAATGACTGCTGACAGTATCTACAGCCCTCAAAACCATTGATCCTATGACAAGGCCCTAGGTCCTCAACGTTACACGACAAATCAACTAGGCCTGACACATGCTGGCCCAGAGAAACAGCTTGCTCACATTAAGTAGAAGATCAGAGACACTGGAGGCTAAAAACACTGCACAGGCTTCTTTGGAAACCGATCACGGAACTCCTCCGTCCGGAATGCCAATTGGCATCGCATATTTTTAACGGCCTCAGTTTCGAGGGCGTTACAAACTGCGTGAACGACATCATGATAAATGAGAAACTGACGGCCGGGTTATCAGATAATCACGATAAATTCCTCAGAATCTGGCAGCCTTGGGAGGCTCATGACCACTCTTCACGATTTGACCCACTACTTCTCTCCCTTTAGTATGTCTCTGCTTCCCCCACCCCATGGACTCCTTTTCCCCTCCCCCCTTTTTTTTCCTTCTCTTTTATTTTTCCTTCCTTTTCCCCCCTTACTATCTCTCATTGTAGTTTCTTTTTCTCCTCCCCCCCCCCCATCTTCTCTTCCTTTACATTTTTTTTCTGGCCCACTGGCTTAGTCCTGTTGGCAATGGAAATATGCTCTGCTGCTCTGTAGGGAAACATTTTTCTTCAGCTACCGACAGATAATACTTCATTTTATACATTTTTTGTGATATATATTTTTTTCATTTATTATTTTGAATGACACGGTTTGATTTTTCATGTTTTCATTTGTTGTACTCGTGGTCCTGCGAGATCATTGGCATGTTAATCTAGCCTACCATGATTTTCACTTACCTGTTTTTTGATCGGATGTCAATCTCCTGCTGACCTCACCTGACCACCCTTGGATTTCCAAGGGTTTTTTTCTAATTGTGCTTTGAAATGATCATTCTGTTTCTACTAGTTAGAGATATATATATATATATATATATATATATATATATATATATATATATATATATATATATATATATATATATATATATATATATATATATATATATATATATACATACACACACACACATTTTTTACACCTACGTTTCCTACTCCACAATCGTTTTGTATTGAACTGTAACTTTTCAATAAAACCCTTTGTACAAGAAAACACTGCACAGGCAAAAAGGTGCAAATTGTCATTAGGGACCAGTAGGTACTTTGTTACTGTTAGAAAAGAACCTATATCTGCATGATGCCAGCTTATTATTTGGTCTACATAGCTGTCCATTAAACAGTTCACCATGATGAAAATAGTGTAATTTACAATTACTGACCTGGTTTTTGTATATTGTGTATCCTTCCTTCTCGTGTTGTAAGGCAGAACGGAACTCCCCTTTAGTTTCATACACACGTGCTACAAGATGTTGACTGCAAAAGATAATACAGAAAACATATTTTAAATGTTAAGATACAATGGAGATGTGCAATTAACTGCACACATATACACACACACACACACACACACACACACATATATATATATATATATTAGGGGTGCACCGAAATGGAAATTTCAGGACCGAAACGAAACCAAAATAAATAAAAAAATTAATCCGAAACCGAAAATTACTTTTTTTCCCCCCCCCCCCCCCCATTTCAATTTTTTTTTATTAATTGTATGTATTACATGAGACATTTTAATTATCTTCATTGATTTAAAATAACCAGAATTGAAAAGCTTCAAGTCAATATAATAAAAACCAAACTTTTATTTCGAAAATTGGACACAAATAGTATATATTAATAAATAAAACTTATTGTTGCAAAACAGGAACAACAAATCCAGTAATAAACAGCAGCTGCGTTTGATGGTCACAGTGAGGCTGCAATTGATGTTTTTTTTGGTAGTCAGAGAAGGCAAGCATGGCTCAATAACACACAAACGTTTAAAAAAAAAAAAAAAAAACTGTGTTATTGAGCCATGCTTGCCTTCTCTGACTACCAAAAAAAAAAAACCAATTGCAGCCTCACTGTGCCACTGTGAAGAAATGGCAGATACAATTTTTAAGTGCTGGTCACCTCAGTCAGTATTAACCATCCCCCCCCAAATGCAGCCATTTTGTTTGTTCTATCCAAGTTCTAACTTCTAACAGGTTCTGTTGTTCCGCTTACTTTTTTAGCAGCACACTGCTAGGTTCCTCCTAGACAGGCAGAGTGACTAGTCTGTGTCACAGGCAGCTCCGACACAGCTCCCCCCCCTGCCAAGCGCTCCGAGTCCTCCCTCGCCTCCGGCAGTGACGTCACGCGGCTCACGCCGCTGGACTGCACCAAGAGACTCCCCCATGGGGGGGGGGGGGAGTAAAAAAAAAAAAAAAGGAGGAAATGGAGCTAGGAGGTGACTCCGGTGGAGCGCACTCGGCACACAATTTGTACAGTGCCACTTCCCGCGCTCTGTACTCGTCTGGCGGCCGCATGTGTATATGAACTGCGCCCCCTCCTATACGCAATGGTACTGCCCATGGAGGGCGGTCATTATCGGCAATTTAAAATTTGTTTCGGCACGTACCCCAAATTGCTATTTTCGGCCGAAATGTATCGGCCACCGATATATCGGTGCATTCATAATATATAAACACACACACACCCCTACATAGATATATACATACAGAGAAAAGTGCAGCGCTTCAAATATAACAGTATCACAAAATATAAAAGACCAATATACAGTCCAAAGGGGAGTGTCCATAAACACCTTAGACATGCCCAGAAGACGTACTGTGATGTGAATCAGCACCTCCCGCCAGCAGCAAGCGCATAAAGCCTCTTACCAACAGGTGTTGACCCTCATGCCAGAGTTGTCAAACTGCACTTTATAGGAAACCTCTTTAAATCCACCACATCCACCTGGCTTGGTCCACTCTCATGCTACACACTGGGCACTCTCAAAAGTTAAGGACACATTCCTCTTCACAAACCAAAATAAATCAATCCCCAAAAGCATGTAAATTACAAAAAGGGCAACCTCATGGAGTAGTATAAAGAAATCCACATTTATTAAGAATGGTGCACACTCAGATAATAAGATCTGGCCAGTACAGTGGGACCTTGGATTACGAGCATAATCCGTTCCAGGAGAATGCTCGTAATCCAAAATACTCGCATTTCAAAGAGAGTTTCCCCATTGAAGTCAGTAGAAACAAAAATAATTTGTTCCGCATTGACTTCAATGGCATGCAACATGGCATGTGGCCAGAGGCGGGGGGGGGGGGGGGGGGGTACTGGTTCCCCCCGATCAACAATGATGTGGTCCAATGGGGCCCCCCTGTGCTCCTCTAATACAGAAAGTGTGTTAATGGCCAGATCACCAGGTAAAAACAGAGGAGAAAAAAAAGCCTTAAAAAAAAAAAAAAAAAAAAAAAACTAGCAATGATTGGTAAGCGGCGATAGTTTAAATTTTTGGTTTTAATACCACTTCAAGATAAGGAGTATTTTTCAACACCAGTTTGCTCATATTTGTGAGAGAAATTCAACCGATTAATCACCTGAGTGCCACCTTCAATGACTTGGCTCCATGATACTTGGAGTTGATTGTAAGAGCGTTCTCCAGGAATCGCAGGGCTAGGTCATACTCCATTACTCCATGTAGCACCAAGCCAATGTTACTCTGCAGAGACACGGAACAAAAATATGACGAGATTGCACAGTAGTTATTTCCACAAACATGATTTGGAGACAATTTAAATCGTGTGCCACCTATGTGCCATTACATCACATCGTTCCAGTACAGGAAACAAAACGCATTTTAGAGTGAAGTGGAATGACAGATACACCAATACCACATGATCGCAAATATACCCCCCGTTTATGGAATGCTATACTTACATCTAAAAGAGCCATTTCTGGATGCCCTTCTCCAAATACAAGTAGCATGAGGTAACGAGCCCTGTACAGCAGATTTAACGCAGTGGAGAGCTGGTTATTTGCGAAACAGTACAGCGCTAGATGCATCTACAACAAAACACATATGAATGTCAGCCAACACAACAAAATATCAGATGGTGGCCAGTTACGAAAAAGAAGGCTGGTTGCATGTTACACTTACGTATTCCTGAATGGTGCTGGGATGTTCAATACTCAGTATTCTCTCACTCATTAGAACAGCTTTCTGTTGGTTGCTTAAGGCCTTTAAAGACAATGCACAAAGTAACATTTACACAATCATATGCTGAAAAAACAAATTTCATATATTGCAAAATAAATGTTTTGCATTTTTAGCAGTAGATTCTGGAGTCGCAAGGCAAGTGTTTTGTGCATCAGTAAGAATAAGACCCCTTTCACACTGGAGCATTTTGCAGGTGCTATAGCGCTAAAAATAGCGCCTGTAAAACGCCCTTAAACAGCTGCACCATTCATTCCAGTGTGAAAGCCCGAGTGTGTGTTTACCGCTCCTGCCCATTGAAATCAATGGGACAGCGCGGCTATACCGCTGGCAATGTGCTGCAGCCACGCATTGCGGGCGGTTTTAACCCTTTATTGGCCGATAGCCGGGGTTAAAACTGCCCCACTAGCAGCCGAAATGCGCTGCAAATCGCCCATAGCTTCCCCAGGAAAAAATAGCACAGTTATACCGCCAACGCTATGAGCAGCTTAGTGTGAAAGGGGTCCACGTATATGTTTCCTATATAACCGAGTCAGTAGAAGTGCTCATTATTCCAGTGAATATTTTGAGATATATTTTTGTGATACATTGGAAAAAGTTTGAAAAAAATGTTGCCTTTTTTCCACTCCATACAGTCAAGCAGAAAGTCAGGTCCCTGTAGCAAGTGATTGCACTTGGATACCATTTTCTTTTACAGAACTACTTTTATAGATAATAAATCTGGAACCCATGAAAATGGATAAATACACAGTTGAAAGAGTTATAGGTTTTATGTCATCCATGCTCACCATACACACTTTTGCTAGTCTGAAATCACAGGCTGCTTCCTGGTTTAGGCCCCTTTCACACTACTGCGACTTCAAAGTTGCGCGAGTACTGAACTCACAAGAGTGACTTGAGGCCCACAGAGTCCAATTTCCTCATCCCACTTTATAGCCCAGAAACACAAACAGGCAGCTACACAAAAGGGAGTCTGCTCGCCATGCAGCTTTCTGTATGTTCACAAGGAGAAACATACCCATCTACTGGCATGTAAGGTCTTTTAAAATGTTGCCATAATTACATCAGATTCTGTGTCTCCTAGCTTAAACATTTAGGGAGAATTAAAGCACACTTTATCTTCCTAATCTAACCAGCAGCTAGTACAGTGGAACCACGGTTTAGGAGTAACTTGGTTTGAGAGCGTTTTGATTTGCGAGCAATTTTTTTTTTTTCTTAATTCTGACTCTGTTTGCGAGTGTTGACTCGCAAGACAAGCAGACTTCAAGCTAAATAAGCCTGCGGTACCTCATTTGGCCTGAGGTACGGGGGCGCAGAAGCTGAGCAGAACCCAAAATAGGCCTGCAGTACCTCATTTGGCCTGAGGTATGGGGGCGCAAGAGCTGAGAAAAGCCGAACATTGGCCTGCAGTACCTCATTTGGTCTGAGGTACGGGGGCACAGAAAACGAGCCAAAGTGTCCTCTGGCCTTTTCTGCATTCTGGCGCCCCCCCACCTCTGGCCGCATTCGGTATTGCAACCCATTGAAGTCAATGCGGAACAAATTATTTTCATTTCCATTGACTTCAATGGGAAAACTCGCTTTGATATGCAAGTACTTTGGATTACGAGCATACTCCTGGAATGGATTATGCTCGTAATCCGAGGTTCAACTGTATTGTACAAGTACTATAGAATGATAAATAAGGAATAATCGTTTACCTCGGTATAGTCGCCCATGATATAGTTGAGTCGGGCGAGCAGTCGTAGGCAGGCACAGATCTCCACGTGCATGGCACCATACACGTTGTTAAACAAATTTAAGGCTTCATTTATTAATTCGCACCCTTCCTTTAGGAAACCTACAAATCACGAAATGAATACACAAATAAGAAATAAAACAGCAATACTAGGGGGAAAACAAAAACGGGAACCACACAATACAAAATGATTATAACCCCACAATGTACATCCATTACAGAAACAATACGTGGAAGTCACTTCTGATTTGATTTTTGTAGTGTTCCTCTTCTATGATCATATTCAAATCTACAGATTCTTCCCATGTTAAAGAGGAGCTTCAGACTACCCCCTAAAAATTTTAAGTCAACGCGTACAAATATTGCTGACTTAATACAAATACTCCTCCCCTGGGCTTCGGGTCCCTAGCGCCAGCATCTTAACCAAGGTAAACCAGCTGTGGAGCCATGTGGCTGCGGGCGAAGGGGGGGGGGGTTGAACTTTCACTCAGATCGCCACAGCAGTCCGGCAGAAGTGGGTACCTGTCAAATCCAGGCACTCATTCTCCTCCCCCCAAAGAAAAAGCCAAGTGGCAAATGGTAAATGGTAAAGAGGGGGTAGGAGGCAAACAAGCAGAACTTCCCCTTTGGGGTGAGGTTTCACTTTATAACCAGCATCATCATAAGGCTGTCAGTATTTCATCCCTGGGAATAGAAAAATTCCCAGCTAATCTACAAAGAATTGTAACTCACTTCCTCTTAGCGGCTAGACTATCTATTACTAGGAAATGGAAAGATTCTAATCCGCCATCTCCCGATGATGCTGTTGACCTTACCAACCTTCATAACTCCTATGAAAAAATACTGGCATCATCCTTAGGCTTACTTCATAAATATACGATCCATTGGGCTACTTGGAATCTCTGTTACGATACCCTGACATGATTTGCTTCATTTAATACTATTATTTACTCGTTTTGTTTAGTTAACATTTCTTATGGAAGGATTGCCTCTCGGGCACTGTGAGTCCCCTCGGGGGTGTTCGGGAGTGTTCAATCCTCCCTTCTACGATTGAAATTAGATTTTTGTTTCAACATTTAGTATCACTAGGAATTCTCTACCTTATTTAAACAGTATTGTATATACTCAACTTCCTAATTAGCATTGTATATGTGCAATCGAAGATGTATGCTATTTCACCTCTTGTATACTGTAAAACATTGTTATTTTATTTGCTACTATTGTAAAATTTTGAATAATCCAATAAAAATATATTGAAATAAAAAAAAAAAAAAAAAAGGCTGTCAGTATTTCTAGAGATGCCATTAATTATATGAGAAACATAGCGGGTCTACCGCCTTCAATCAGTCTGCACTGCGCATAATTCCACTGCTGAATCCTGACAAAATAAATTCTACATGTAGGAAGTAAGAAAGGCAGCAGCACCCCAACGTATAAGCAGTATAGATAACCTGCACACTGGATTCATAAAGAACTACTATATAATGCCACAGTACAATAATGTTATCCTTCATAAGTAAAGAGGTCCTTCACACTTTGTGAATTTACATCACCCCATTAAATACTGTAAATTACATACAACAGTAACTGCCATGATGGGCTGATACTCACCCTGTTGTACTTTAGCTTGTCCACTCTGGAAGAAATGAAAAGCATCAGATGCTTTGGGATTGACATGTTTCACCACAGGGAAAATATTCAATATGTCCTCTTCTGTAAAGGTTGGTTTGTGTCGGGTATCAAAGTTATACTCTTTGAGCAAAACCTGGAGTTGAATGAGAAATCACATTTAGGACACAATTATTTCTATATATGATGTCATATGGCAGGGATATGCAATTAGCGGACCTCCAGCTGTTGCAGAACTACAATTCCCATGAGGCATAGCAAGACTCTGACAGCCACAAGCATGACACCCAGAGGCATGATGGGACTTGTAGTTTTGCAACAGCTGGAGGTCCGCTAATTGCATATCCCTGTCATATGGCAAACAAACTAGTGACTCAAAGATTATTACTAGTTACAAAATCACCATACAAGAGGAATATGAAAAAGTATACAGACATGTTATTATAGAGCAGCCTTTTTCCATGACCCTTTTTTGGGGTGCCTTGATGTTTCTTCAGCAGTACCCTGGCAAAATGCCTACAATTTGCCCACAAATGTATACAAGCCAGCAGGAGGATCAAGCCTGCCTTTTAGTTACACAAAGCCACAAAATTTTATTGTGCACCATTTCAACCTTTCGTGTTCCATCCTAACAACCAGTGATGTCAGAGAGGACAAGAAATGTGTTGATCGCCTGCACAGCATCCTTATTTGTCCCTCTCCATCAGTACTGGGGTTACATTAGCTGAGTGATGGATAGAAACTTAGGGAGAGGAGAAACACCGGAATACTAGTCAGTACTAGAGTGCAAAAGTGTATTTGCTTTGTAAGAAAAAAAATCACCTCTAATGTTGGGGGTCTATGTGTATGTTACAATAGAGAATGGTGTGCCTTGACTGAAAAAAGGTTGGATATAGAGAGAGTACACCGTTGCAGCAACTTCGAACTCTAGCAGCAATTTCCATTATTAGGATATTGATTTACCCGTTAATACCTTGTATACCAGATCGTTTATTTTCAGGAATTATATATCAAGATATGGTATATCTTTACAATTCTTTATGATTCAGAGATGAATTCTTTCAAATAGAATTGTGGACATTTATCAATCCTGTCTCAAGGCAAAGCAGAACAGGGAGACATCTGTGAGAGGTTTGTTCCAAAGTTAACTTGAATTTCTCCTTTGGCTGCAGTAAAGTAGCACCTCTGGATGAACGAAACCTGACCCTGACCACTTCATTATGCATCTATTTAGATTGGAAATCTGTCTTCCATACATGAATACAGAGCAAAAGACAGTCTATAAACCGGTCACAGAGACTTTGCTGAAGAAAACACAGCCTGGCTTGCAATTGTGTTGCCAATTTGCTTCATAAAAAGGTCTCTCAATGTATACTGCATTTTATTACAATGCTCATTTCTTTCAAAAAGCTTTTTAATTCACTAAATGTTTTATCCCAAAGTCAGTTAAAGGAGTGTAGGAAAAAAACAACAAATACAAAAACCACAACCCCTAATACTCACCTAATTGGCTGCAGCTGTCCCACACTGGGGCTAAGACGGACAACGGAGCAATCACATGGCTGCCGTTCTTGGTCTTCACTGAGCAAAGAGCGGCGATTGTCAGTCACCACTCTCTGCTCCTCTAACACTCACTGTAAGGATGAGCTCTGGCATGTTCGCATAGAACACGTGCAGAGCCCGCCAAGAAGTGTGCACGGCGCTGCGCTAATCACAGCCAGGGAGACATTGTCCCGATTGCTCGGCGCTGTGCACACTTCCTGGCGGGCTCTGCACATGTTCTATGCGAACACGCCAGAGCTCATCCTTACTGGAGAGCTGGGCTGAAGAAGGGGTGGGAGTGGCTTGCTCAGGCTCTCAGCAGCACACTTCAGAGTTTGAGTCAGCTGCCAGTCAAGTATCGGTGTGGATTCTGACCTTAAAAAGTCAGGATCCTTCCAGAGCCTGGACTAGCTTTGTGATGTCACCCAACAGCCCACTGTCAGCTTAATCTGGGTAACAGAAATAAGAGCAGCCAGAAGAGAAGTATTGGCAAAAAAAGTTGGAAGTCAAGTATAATTATGAGATCTTTACTAAAGATTGTAATTTGTCGCAAAGCTCAAAAAAATAAAACTAAGAAATAAAAAGGTTTAATTGCTTAAAGTGTTTGTTAATGCACAATATCAAGGACACACAGTAAGAAAGTCCATCATTTTTAGGCATCATATTAGCATGCATTTTTTTCTAGAAATCTATATTTTCAAAAAAAAAAAACAGCTTTTATGGTTTGTTCATGTGACTGCATGGCATTCTTGCATGTCCTCTTTTGTACAGCAGTGGGTGGTTAGTTCATTGGTGCTCTTAACCGAGACAAGTATACACTATAGAGGGACATGCTTTTTTTCATATTATGCCCGGGATTTACAACCACTTATGGGCTGGGCTGCTAGATCTAAGAAAATAGTCATAGGATCGGTTTTGTGAGCCGTGTAGATTTTATCACAAAATAAATTACCCAATAGAGTGCCCAATCCCAGCCTAAATTAAGCTCTAGTCCCATAATGCTAGCCTTAAGATTATATTCAAAATGGAATAAAAATAATTTAAAATTGGGATGGCAGTAAGTGCCTACATTCACAGCAACTGGAGCCAGCTCACTGGATCCTGCATGATTCCCAGCAACTAGAGCCATTTTTGGCTGCAGTGCAGAGAAGTGACAAAGATCTGTTACCAAGAGCAAAAAGGATTATAGTCGAAATAAATTAGGCCTATCCTGCCTATCTGTATCAACAATCAGGTGTAAAATAATAACACCGGCCAAGGTACACCCAAATTTATCTCTCTACCCCTCAGCTCACTCCTTCAGTCTCCTCGTGTATCAATAATTTACTTCTAGACATGTCAGCCTGGATGTCACACCACTTCCACAACCAAGCTTATAATATTTCCTCCCCCAAGTACTCCTTCCACTAATCTCTGTCAAGATCAATAACACAACCATCAGCCCATCCCTGCATGCCAAGATTCTAGGTGTAATTCTCAACTCTAAACTCTTCGGCCCCAAATCCAATCACTGTCCGAATCTTGCCGCCTCAACCTTCCTAATCAATGACACCACAAAGCTCCCAATTCACTCCCTGGTCATCTTTGGCCATGACTACTGCTACTTCCTTCTCATTGGATTTCCTTTACATAGGCAATCACCCCCCCCCCCCCCCCCCTCTTCAGTCCATTATGAACGCTGCAGCCAGGCTAATCCATCATACCAACTAGTAATAAAAGGTAGCAATGGTTTTTATTTGTGGCTCTGCAAAGAAATCACAAATGTTTACCTACCCAGCAATTTTTGATTGGTGGTTATAGCTGCAACGCCTGCACTTTCATATAGCATTGCTTTTATTAAAAAAAGAAAATTAATACTTATGGATTGTTTCCAAATCATTGTATGTACTTTGCCAATGCCAAAGGCAAAATAAGCCTATGGCTATGGACAACAGACCTTTCCCTTACTCCATGTCTACACCAGAGGCAGTGGACCACACTGTGGTAAAAAGGTCAAAGATTTACCTGAATGCCAACTTTAATAGAGATTTCTCTGAGGAGGCTAATCTTTTGCAGGTTGTACACTTCCACCGCATGATCCACATTTTCACTAAAGAGAGAAAGTATATAGTTAAACACAAGTTTAAACATTTTTTTTTTGTAAGTGTTGGTTTGTATCAGTTTAAAACAAACCAGCAGGCTGCATAAACCTCACACAGAAGATAAAAAAAAAAATAAAAAGAGAAGAAGAATACTATATATATATATATATATATATATATATATATATATATATATATATATATATATATAAAATATAAAAAATAAATAAAAAAAAGGCAGAATCACTGGATTCGATTATAGGTGGGGACCTCAGATTCTTACTGGAGTTTCTTTTTTCACCTGTATAGGGAAGGTCCTCTGGACCCGATCACTGTGAATTATGGGATGTCTTTATCCCTTTCATGCCTAAGCCTATTCATGACATTTGGTGTTTACAAGTTAAAATCCGTATTTTTGGCTAGAAAATTACTTAGAACCCCCAAACATTATATATATCTTTTTAGCAGAGAATCTAGAGAATAAAATGGCGATTGTTGCAATATTTTATGTCACACAGTATTTGTGCAGCGGTGTTTTAAACGCAACTTTTTGGGAAAAATTTACTTTCATGAATTTAAAAAAAATGAAAAAGTAAAGTTAGCCCAATTTTTTTTGCATAATGTGAAAGATGATGATGTTAGAGTTACAGAGGAGGTCTAGTGCTAGAATTATTGCTCTCGCTCTGACGATACCTTACATGTGTGATTTGAACGCTGTTTTCATATGCGGGCGCGACTTCCGTATGCATTTTCTTTGTTGCGCAAGCTCGCGGGGAGGAGGGCGATTTAAAAATTATTATTTTTTTCTTATTTATTTTTATAATATTAAATTGTGTTTTTTTTTTTACATTTTGATCACTTTTATTGCTGTCACAAGGAATGTAAACATCCCTTGTGACAGTAATAGGTGGTGACAGGTACTCTTTATGGAGGGATCGGGGGTCTAAAGGACCCCCAATCCCTCCTTTACACTTCAAAGTATTTAGATCGTCGAAAACGGCGATTCTGAATACTGTGTACCTTTTAAAATCCGGCGCCATTTGCAGCCGAGAAACCCGGAAGTGACGTCATGACGCCGCTTCCGTGTTTTCAATGCGGAGACTGAATCAAAGCCATTTACGGCTTTGTTTCAGAGTGCGCCTGGACGATGGAGGCGCCGGATCAGGTCTCCCGGTGGGACGGGAGAGGCCCGGTCAGAGCGGCGAGGGGGACGGAATGTCCCCTCCCGCATAACAACCGAGCAGCTTTTAGCCGCATCGGTTGTTATGTCTGGATAGCCGATCGCCGGCTCTAAACAACGGTACCGGGATGATGCCTGCGGCTGCAGGCATCATCCAGGTATAACCCCCGAAACCCGAGGACACATATATGCGTTCGCTCGGTGTGAAAGGGTTAAATATGTATATTGTGTTATGCTAAATAAAACGTTTAAAAAATAAATACTCACAGGAAACCCAGCTCTTACCAATTAGCCATCATCTTCTGATGACAGCATGGGGCGGGCAGATTTACTAAAACTGAGGCACTCAGTATCTGGCACAGCTGTGCATGGTAGTCAATAAGCTTCAGCTTGTTCAATTAAGCTTTGATAATAAAACCTGGAAGCTGCTTTAATACAGAGCTGAACCAGACTTTGCACGCTTTTAGTAGATCCCCCTCAATGAATCTACTACTCCAGTATGATGTTGACCATGTACTGCATGCACATGCTGATTTTTTTCAAACTTGGTAGATGAGTGAAAAGTCAACCCAACAGCCTGGGGTATCTGTACCACCTACCAGTCAAGGTCAAAATCAAAGTAGGCTTTGGCTTCAGAGCAGATGTTCTTCCAGAGTTCCTGCGGGGTGACACTGGCCCAGGCTGTGTTGTCAGCACTACTGAGATTTCTGTTTTTGCGCTTCTTGTTTTTCTTCTTGGAGACCAGCTCATCAGCCGGGAGGTGAGCAACTGAGTTGGGGAAAGAGCTGAGGAAGCAGTTCAGGAAATGGCTAATGGCAGCAGACAGACCAGAAAGTTCTACGCCCTATACAGGAATAAATGCATTTATTGTCAGAGAGAATTTCTAACATATTAAAAAAGAGACATACATTTTAAAATGCTTAGCTCCGATTAAAGCTCAACTCCAGCCAAAAATGGAATGTAAATACTGTAATGCATCAAATTACTTTACTCCTTTAATTATCTCTTGTTAAGCCACCTTGCTGCGTAATGGATCAGTCACAATTTCCTCTATGAGAAAAGCTGGTGCCCAAGCATTTTTACCAGCTCAATCTTCCTGGGCACTGGTCTCCCCACCACCCCCCCATGAACTCTACCTCTGGAGACTAAGAGAGGGCACAGCTGCTGGAGGTAAGCATTTCCTCCACCAATAAGGGATGTCCACATCAAGCAGGCAATTGTATAATATGTATACTACAGGGGAAGGTTTAGTATTTATTGATTAATGACATAAGCAATGATTTTGTGAATACCGTAACCCGAGGAGAATGGCTAGGAGATGAACAGCTGAAGGACCCAAGAAAGTACTTTTAGCTGAATGAAGGGCAAGTTACCCTGCGCACTGGTACAAGACTATATAAAATGTTTTGACTGTGTGTATATGTATACTTCAGTGCAGGATTAGTATTTATTGATTGGCAAATGGCATAAGCAGTAATTTTGTGGATACAGTAACCAGATGAGAGGAGAAAAAAAAAAAGGGGGGGGGGGGAGAAAGGAAACCTCCTTACTAAGTATATATTACTTGAACAACTCCCTGCCTCAGTAACTAGGGATTCGGGCTAGTCTGGTTTCCCGTTGGAGTTACTGCATCTATCAGACCCTGGACTAGATCAAGGCTGTCCACTTAGAGCTCATGTTGGTCTTGACTAATATTTGGCTCAAGTCCTGTGATTAGAACCCTTCCGGAGTATTACCTCAGGCATACACTGTGGTGTTCATTAATTTCAAAGCTTTTCCCAACAGTAGCTCATATAAGCTGTAGTTCCTACCTGGACCAGAAGGTATACTAAGGGTGGCTACTGTGACATAAAGAGCCCTTATTGGGAATAAACGCAGTCCTGACCACAGCTAAAGTGACTTAACTCAATCTGGCTAGTCTCTCTGCATCTGTTTAATCAAAAAGCAGTCCACACAATACGGACATATTGGTTCCCCTCATTGCTTTCAAGGACTATTTTTGATGTGTCTAAACTAGTCTATTGGTCTAGCTAGATTCACAATTGTTTCAGCAATTCCTTGGCCATCATTGCTTTTAACCAAGTGCCTCATCCCGGCATACGGTTGACTGCTGGTATGACAGTGGGTAATGCATGTGAGCCTGAGTCTTTTACTTTGTTTTTAACACCATTAACAATGTTGTCTTATGGTTTTTACTGTGCTTTTTTTGTGGAAATTTTATTAATAAAAATTTTCAATTTTTGTGACTATTATACTGCTGTGTGTTTCCCTTTGGCATATTTTGAAGGGGAAACCCAGAATTCACGCTGCAGGGTCATATCTCTTTATAAAGGGCAGATAAGTAAACCCCTCATTTAAGCCATATGGGGCATGCGAGTTCAACCAAAAAATCCACCTGAAAACCGTAAAAATTTTGCTGGCGCAAGTGAAAAATGTATTATATTGTTGTGGTGGGTTTGCTGCAATTGAGTGAACAAAAGGATCAAGTCACCATTTGGTGTCTGGACCTTTAAAAATGTGCGTGATAAGAGAATTGCGCTCCCCTATTTTTTCCTTTAGTTATCACCACCTATTGCTAGGGTCGGATTAGATTACTAATGATCAATGTGTAACACCTCTATTTAAATACACAAAAGTGCTAAAACTCTTCTCATGGGTGATGTAAATACACTCCACAAGCACATAGACCTATATGCAACTAGCGTGAGTCTATCTATACCTTTATACCATAGTGCTCATACAGTACTTGAGTGCCGTTATTCAATATTTGTGACTGCCCATCCTAGGCAAACAAGCTTACACAAACCAGAAAAATATATATAAAATAATATATTATGTGAAAAACAATTCAGTTCATTAAAGTCCTGATGTGTTAATTTAATATTCCTTTAAAGTTATTTTCCCGTGGAGTTATGTCATGCAGCAATGACACTTTTCTGTGATAATGACACCACTTCCTGTGATATGACACCACTTGCTGTGATATTGACACTACGTTCTGTGAGATCCCGTCACCGTTAGAAATGGCCACTCACCAGATCTCAATCAATCAAGATGCCTTTGGTTCATTCCCAGGATAACCACTCACAGGAAGTGGTGTCATTATCACAGAAAAGTGTAATTGCTGCATGACATAACTCCATGGGAAAAGCACTTTAAAGGAATATTAAATTAACACATCAGGACTTTAATGAACTGAATTGTTTTTCACATATTATTTTATATATATTTTTCTGGTTTGTGCAAGCTTGTTTGCCTAGGATGGGCAGTCACAAATATTGAATAACGGCACTCAAGTACTGTATGAGCACTATGGTATAAAGGTATAGATAGACTCACGCTAGTTGCATATAGGTCTATGTGCTTGTGGAGTGTATTTACATCACCCATGAGAAAAAATTTAGCACTTTTGTGTATTTAAATAGAGGTGTTACACATTGATCATTAGTAATCTAATCCGAACCTAGCAATAGGTGGTGATAACTAAAGGAAAAAATAGGGGAGCGCAATTCTCTTATCACGCACAAAAAATCCACCTGGCCTCTGTTTTTAGCAGCTATTTAACCAAATCGCTCTTTCTTGGTCCTAATTTTTGCTGTTCAATGACCCAAAAATGTCTGCTTATGAATGAATGAATGAATGAATGAGTGAGTCAAGACGACTGGAAAAAGGTTGAGAAATACGGCTCTAACCATTGTCATTTCTTACTAATTGCACACAAAATATTCCTATGCCCCAATATTAGCCAACGTGCTAAAAACTTAAAATAGTAGCACTAAAAACTACATTTTAGCAAATACCTATCTATATATTATATTAAAAAAAAATGTAAATGTTTATATTACCTGCAGATAGGTCTTGAAAACATGCTTTGCAGATCTTGTAATCATTTCACTAATTAAGATTTTCTGAAAAAAATGAACAGAAGACACAATCGTAACTTTTCTACTATAGACGTATAAATGAAAACACCCAGAAGTCATGCAATCAAAAATATTCATTTGTGTTAGGTATTTCTGGTCAGAAGAGGATGAACAGCTGCTTTTCTGTATTGATGACAGAAGATCAATGTGAAATATCAGGTGCAAGAAGACTGATGAGCTGATAAAGTCTATGGTGCTCATAGGAAATAAAATGTTAAAGTGTTGATAAGGGGCTAAGGGGCTCAAATTTAAAAGATGCAGAACCAGGCTGTTTCTCCTGCTGTCTCTTGTTCTTTTACATAATCAAAAAAATGTTTTAAGTGTGTACTAAGGAAGTAAGGAGACTACATTTTCGGACTCCTTTGTCCAATTGCCTACTGAACTGAACCTGGCTGCCAGGATCATTCATCAGCTTTAGTACAATCTCAGGCACCCTGGAACAGGAATGCTGTATTCAGGGTGTCCTTTGAACAATAAAGTTGACTGCAGGAATGCTACTTGGTGTACAGCTGTCATTAGTTCTGATCTTGTGAATGCAGCTGGAGTCAAGCCACAAGGAAGCCAGCACCTAATGTAAGGAAGTCTTAAGCGGAGTAATCGTTTTGCTTATCATTAGCATATCAGCAATAACAGCCTCCCCTGCTGTTCTCTCAGCACAGGTTTCATTTAAATAAAGATATTATTTGATCTAATAATGCACTCAAAGTTGGGTTTCCTTTTTCAGAAAGCAGTGAACCCATAGACAATATCCACAGCCATCTTACAGCCTTGCTTTGTTTTTTTAAGCCTAGTACACACACATGAGCCGAATGTCGGTGGCATTGGCCAGATCAATAGAAACCGGCCAACATTCGGCCCATGTGTGCTGCAGCCGATCTGGGGCATGATCAAAAAAAGGACTGTCATCCATCCCCCGGTCAGAACACAATAGAACAGCAGGGGAAATTGCTGTACCAACATCACATAGTACAGCGGCTCAGACCTGAGCTGGCAGTTTTTTTTTTCGTTCAGCCGGTAAGATTGAAAATAAACAAACAGTAGTGTGTAGCAGGCTTTAGTCCTACAATCTGCTGCAAATAACCAACTTCATTACTTACATAAACATGATCTAATTGGGATGGAACAGGAAACTTCTTGACAATTTCTATGACTTTTCCAAGGTAGCGCATATTAATTCCTCTCTGATGCATAGCTTCAGCTAAGGAGGCTCCATCCATGGGAACTACATTATGGTCAAGGCAGTCCTTAATCTGTAAAGCAGGATACAAAAGCACATACAGTCACATGGAGCACTTGGTGTACAAACACAAAGCTGTACCCACTAAATCAGCGTATAACAATATGCTTGCCCTTTGTGTGTCATGTCTTATTAAAATAGCACCATTATATTACCAAACCTATTTACTGATTTCACACCCAAAAGATTTACAGAGTTACCACGTTTAGAAGAGTTTGGTGCTTGAAATGCCACTAAACTCAGCTTGTGAAACCATTTTTTGGCGTTCCAAAAAAACCCTCTAAACTCAACTGCCTAGAAACGACCATAAACAACCCTGTGTACATGGTACTGATAAGATAACAGAGGAAAGTTCAGAAGCAGTTGAAAAAAATGCCCAATTGCTCCTAAATGTCTGTTTACCAGCTGCAGTGTACATAAGGCATTAGGGCTCATGCACACAGGGCATTAGAAAAACTAAGTTGCAAAGCCACTACCAACCCCAGGGAAAAGCGGATGTAAAAACATGCATTTAGTAGCTTTTTGTATTGGCGTTAATGCACGTTTAGCCACGCTAGATTTGAGCGGCGTTTCTCTGCCTCTATTCGAAATCAATGGTTCCTTATGCGAGCCCATGAAGTCGGATCATAAAGAACCGATTTGCGGTGCAACTTGTGCGCTGAGGATCTTGAAGAGGAACCCCAGACAAAATAGAAGAATAAAAAACGGCGTTGAGTCCCATCCCCCCATACCAGACCCTTCAGTCTAATATGGATTTTAAGCTGAACCCCCACACGAGACCCTTATCTGAGCATGCAACCCAGCAGGTCAGGAAAGGGGGAGACTCCACACCCCCCGACCATACCAGGCCACATACCCTCAACATGGGGGGTGTGTGCTTTGAGGCAGGTCAGGAAAGGCATGGGGTGACCGCAAAGCACCTTGTGCCCATGTTGATGGGGACAATGGCCTCTTCCCGACAACCCTGGTCGTTGGTTGTCAGGATCTGCAGGTAACGGCTTATCGGAATCTGAAAGCCCCCTTTAACAAGGTGCCAAATGTGACACTGGAGGGGGGGGGGGGGGGGGAGGGTTCCGATGAGCGGAAGTTCCACTTTAGGGTGGAGCTCCGCTTTAATATAGGCTTACCTGTAGCATTATATAAGAAAAATAGGTTTACAACCTCCTAAAAGCGGGATTCCACCCGAATTTTTTTTTTTTTTGCTGACTTTTAATAAGGACACTTACCTGTCTGTTGGTCTCCCAATGGCGATCGCTCGGTCCTGGTGTCTCCATCCTTACTGAGGGAAACAGGTAGTGAAGCCTTACGGCTTCACTGCCTGTTTCCTACTGCGCATGCGCGACTCGCACTGCGCTTTGTGAATGGGCGGCTGCCTCCTGGGATACACACAGTTCCCAGAAGGCAGCGTGGCTTATTCACAAGAAGACACAGCGATGTAGGACGAACCAGAAGATCCACCATGGTGGAAGAACAGGCAGAAGAGCTACTTCCGCATAGCAACCGCCCTTTCAGGTGAGTATACTTTTTTTTATGCCTAAAAAACGGGTGGAACTCCACTTTAAGCTGACCCCCAGCAACCTACATAGCCAGGTTCAGATAGATATCAGCTGGAAATGCTAAGCATCCATTAATTTGTACATTTGTGTTTTATTCACTTGGCTTCACTTTTTCTCTTATAAAATGGATACATTGAGAAACAAAATGTAGCCCTATGGCACACAACCAGCTTCCTTTTTGTTTTCCCATACTGTAAAAGGAAGAACGTGATGTGACTCATTGTCATTTTAAATTTTCCAGTCTTTAAACAACTTAACCCCCCCCCCCCCCCCCAAAAGAAAACATACCGTATTTTCCGGCGTATAAGACGACTTTCTGGATGAAAAAAAATGCATCCAAAGTCGGGGGTCGTCTTATACTCCGGGTACGGTCTCCGTGCTGCGAGAGTGTCAATGAAGACGCTCCTTCTCCTCAGAGTGTTCTGTGATAGGTGGAACACAAATCTTCCCAGCAGCGCCCCTGTTCTGTGTTCCTCCTATCACAGATGCCTTCTCATCCTCGGACGAGATGAGAAGACGAGCGTGATAGGCGGAACACAGAACAGAGGCGCTGCTGGGAAATGTTGTGTTCCGCCTAACACAGGACAGTCTGAGGAGAAGGCGCGTCTTTTAAATCATTGACGCTCGCAGCACAGAGACTGTCACCGCACCGCACATTCAGAAAAAAAGTGAGTGATGGCACTGTTTGCAGTGATTGCACAGTGGGGGCAAGCTCAGGCACAGAGAGGGGGCAAGCTCAGGCACAGAGAGGGGGCAAGCTCAGGCACAGAGAGGGGGCAAGCTCAGGCACAGAGAGGGGGCAAGCTCAGGCACAGTGAGGGGGCAAGTGATGGCACAGTGAGGGGGCAAGTGATGGCACAGTGAGGGGGCAAGTGATGGCACAGTCGGGGCATGTAATGTAATGACACAGTGAGGAATGTAATGTAATGGCACAGTGAGATTTGAGAAAAGCCTGTTTCTGTCAGCGGTTCTGGCTACCCCTCAGCTTCCAGAAAGACTAGTAAGAAGGGGGTAGTCGTATACAGTGAGTATATCCCAAAACCAACATTTTTCCTGGAAAATTAGGGGGTCGTCTTATACGCCGGAAAATACGGTATATATTTTTTAAAACTGTCTTATCAGTGTCAATACGACCTTCACTGTATTGTGATGACATTACAGAAGCACTTGCTTGCTATTTTAAAATGTATTCATAACGATGCAATGGACACAAATATTCTTAAGACATTCTTACCAAACATGGAATTTGACAGGTCAGCACAAAAGAGGCAGCATCCTTGAGCAACTGTTTTTGATCCTGCACTTCAGCCCGTGCACACTCAGAAAAACGCACACCTGTGATGAAAACACATGTAAGTGGCATATCATTGCACTTTACAGCACAAAAGTGTGGCCCTTCAACAATTTTTAAATAGAATATTCAGGTTAATTCAATACCTGGCGAAAAGATGTCTGGGTTAAAGCGAATATCAAATGATGTTTCACTGACTGAGCCAACAGCCTGACATGCTTTGCGAATTACCTCCCGACTCTTTAAATCAACTAGAAACAAGAAAAAAAGAATTACACACACACACAAACACACACACACACACACATACATATATCTTAATGGTTTTCAAGCACACGAATACCAGTCATATGAAGATAATGCGCCAACAGTAGTATAGGCATGTTCTATACAAAAGGATGTCTGACACATCCTGAACCTATTTAAATAGGTCTCCTTAAACAATTTTTTTAATAAAAAAAAAAAAACAATTCCAAAAATGTTGGCACGCTGTGTTAAATCTAACATAAAAACAGAATACAACAATTTCCAAATCTCAAAAATCTATGTTTTATTCACAATAGAAAACATTAAAATGTTTAAACTGAGAAAATGTAAAGATTTCAGAAAAAAATAAGGTGATTTTGAAATCAATGGCAGCAACCTGTCTCAAAAAAGTTGGGAAAGAGCTAGGGTTCCAGCGATACAGAGTATTTTCATGCTTCCTTGTAAAAATGCTCCGATACTAAAAACCGATACCTTTGTGGTGCGTTTTGAGTCCACATAAACCATGGGCTCAAATTGCACAGAAAAAAAAAAAAAAAATCGCATGCATTTTGAACAGGAATGTGGTGCGATTCCAGTCCGAATCACATGAGGGTTTCCCCCACCGCTCCTGTATGAACCCAGGCTCCGCTAACATCAGCCAGCGATCGTCTCTATCCCTACAGTGTACAGCCCATAGGTGTGGTAATGTAGTTCGAACCGGCTCCCAGCATGCTCCAGGTCACTCTCCCCCACTCCTTTTCACTTCTCATTCTGTATGGGAGAGGTGACGACATGCAGCGAAATGTCAATGAGAATGGCAAAGATGCTCCGTGCAGGACATCCCAGAGCCGGACATAGATACATCGTATCCACTCTCTCCAGAGCAGAGTTCAGAGCCATGTAGATGGATCACTTCCATACACAAGAAACTAGGAGGGAGTGATGGGAGAAGCTCCCTGTTGGAGATGCTGATCTGACTCCCCATGATCCTCCTGATGTTGTTAGATCCCCACGATGAGAATGGCATGCCCCCCGGAGAAGGACAGGCCCTTCCACTACACAGTGGTAGATCTAAGGTACAGTGTATGGGCTGCTTATGTGTAGTTCTGCTTTCATGGCCAGCATTAAAGGATAGGAAGATAAAACAACTAAACAAAACCCTTTCTACATGTGTTCCCCAATGTGTGCTCATGCTCTTGAGGTATCTAGAGGGACCATTGAAATGTGGAGGGCATTATAGATAAATCTGCATCTATGAAAATGTTTTCATTGGATGCTGTGAGCAGAGCCTGGGTTCACACAGGAGCGAAGCTGGAAATTGCATGCGATTCAGGCAGGAATTGCACCACATTCCTGTTCAAATTGCATACGATTCTTTGCAGAGTGATTTGAGCCTATTCATTTTGTATGGGCTCAAATTGCACTGCACAAAACGGGTAAAGTCACTATGACACTGCAGGAAGGCCAGTTAAGCACCTGGATTCTTCTACTATGAAGCCATGCCGTTTTCATACATGCAGTATGATTTAGCATTGTCCTGCTAAAATATGAAAGGCTTTTCCTGAAAAATACGTCAATACGTCATCTGGATGGGAACATATGCTGCTCTAAAACCTGGATATATCTTTCAGCATTGATGGTGCCTTTCCAGATGTGCAAGCTGCCCATTCAATACACAATAATGCACCTCCATACCATCAGAGATGCAGGCTTTTGAACTGAGCGCTGTTAACATGCCAGAAGGCCCCTCTCTTTAGTTTAGTGCATATATTAAAATAAAATTCATAATATTAATATATATATATATATATATATATATATATATATATATATATATATATATATATATATATATATATATATATATATATATATATATATATATATATATATATATATATATATATATATATATATATATATATATATATATATATATATATATATATATATATATATATATATATATATATATATAAAGTAACACCGTTCTTCTCAAAAATGTATATTGCGTGACCCTCAGTATGCAGTCTCAAAAATGTAAATACTATGTGCACATATAGAAATAAAGTCCAATCTCTCAGACATCCAAGAAATATCTCAAACTACCAAGAAGTAGTGCCGTGTATTCTTGCCAAAAATGTGTGACTTTTCACCCTTATTTAGTGTCACCACCACCTCTTATATATTATGCGCTCACCAGATCAGAGTAAGATTATTGCATGTAATCATATCCAGGTATGTCTCTCCTCAGTGTTATAACGATGGTCCCGTTTGATCTCCAATGTGTCCATCAGACCCAACATACAGGAAAAGGACTTTTCTTATCCACACCAACTTCCAGTTATTCTCTTTGCTCCCAAAAGAAAAAGCCTCATATGGTGTAGTATGTATAAAAAGGCAGTTTATTTATAAACATTAAAATGTGCACTCACATGTTAAGTGCCCAACCGGCACTAGTTTGTCCAGCGTTACTGCTCGATCTCTCCTCGGCGTGCGCTCCACGCCTCGGTTGCGATGCGGTTCAGCGTGCGGAAGTGCCGTGGAGGAGGCGTGTGGCGTATTTCCGTCTACGAAGAGATTTTACCCATAAGCCTCTACGCGTTTCGCATGCGTCATCAGGAAGCTTTCTGACGCATGCGTACATGCAAAACACGTAGAGGCTTATGGGTAAAATCTCTTCGTAGACGGAAATACGTCACACGCCTCCTCCACGGCACTTTCACGCGCTGAACCGCATCGCAACCGAGGCGTGGAGCGCACACCGAGGAGAGATCGAGCAGTAACGCTGGACAAACTAGTGCCGGTTGGGCACTTAACATGTGAGTGCACATTTTAATGTTTATAAATAAACTGCCTTTTTATACATACTACACCATATGAGGCTTTTTCTTTTGGGAGCAAAGAGAATAACTGGAAGTTGGTGTGGATAAGAAAAGTCCTTTTCCTGTATGTTGGGTCTGATGGACACATTGGAGATCAAACGGGACCATCGTTATAACACTGAGGAGAGACATACCTGGATATGATTACATGCAATAATCTTACCCTGATCTGGTGAGCGCATAATATATAAGAGGTGGTGGTGACACTAAATAAGGGTGAAAAGTCACACATTTTTGGCAAGAATACACGGCACTACTTCTTGGTAGTTTGAGATATTTATTTGATGTCTGAGAGATTGGACTTTATTTCTATATGTGCACATAGTATTTACATTTTTGAGACTGCATACTGAGGGTCACGCAATATACATTTTTGAGAAGAACGGTGTTACTTTATATATATGAATTTTATTTTAATATATGCACGTGATTTAAGCAATATATACACAGTGTTAACGAATTTCTGCACGGGGTCAGCGCAGTAGTATATGTTCCACGTATACAAATATTAATATTTTCAATATACGCTTATTGCGATTTTTTTTTGCCAAAAATATGTAGAAGAATACATATCGGCCTAAACTAAGAAAAAAAAAATTATATATTTTTTGGGGATATTTATTAAAGAAAAAAATAGTTTTTTTTTTTTTTAAATTGATGCTCTTTTTGTTTATAGCGCAAAAAATAAAAACCGCAGGAGGTGATCAAATACCACCAAAAGAAAGCGCTATTTGTGGGAAACAAAGGACGTCAATTTTGTTTGGTGCAACGCCGTATGACCACACAATTGTCAGTTAAAGCAATGCAGCGCCGAATTGAAAAAAATTGCCCAGTCACTGGGCAGCCAAATCATCCGTGGTGAAGTGGTTAAAAGGTGTAAAAAAAAAATGTTTATAAAAAGAAGAAAATCAGCAGAAAAATTAATTAAATGGAGGAGAATAAGGAGTTAATAAGGCTGATTAGAGAACATTAAGGGTTAATAAGTGGTTAAACAGAGGAACAATTTAATAAAAACAAAAACAAACTTCATTTGCAGACCAAAGTTTGTCTCTTTGATCTGTAACTGAATAAACAGAAGGACAGATAAGATACAAATGTTTCTTTTTATCGGTCTCTTTTCATACTGTGAAATGTTGTTGATAAACATTGCCAGCTGTTTGTTTTTGACAGCTGTGAGTAGGGGGAACTGCTTTGCACTTTTTAAATGAATCGTGGAGATACTGGATTAAGATCGTTCATGGGGCTAATCAAGATCACGATCTTTTAACGATTAATTGCACAGCTCCAACTGAAAGCTTACCTAGTTCACTTATTAGACAGCACAGTTCACGTAAAAAAGGTTTATACCTGCTTCGTTGTTGGAAGCCATAGTTTCAGCTAGCTCTTTGACTTTGGACTCGCCATCTATACTGTCTCCCATCTTGTCCTCAGACAGGCTGCTTTCCCGAGGCTCAGTTTTGGCAGATGAATCGGATGAGGTTGCAGGACTCCCATTTTCTAGGGAACCAACATTCTCCTGTAAGGAGCTCTTCTGCTGCATCAGCTGCATAGCAGCCAACTTCATGAACAGGAGGTATCTGAAACAGAATCATGGCAAACCATCAGTACAATAGTTAGTTCTTCAACCAATAGGTCCATTGGGCCAGAAAAAGTATACTATCAATGGATGCATTCTTGATTTTTTTCTCTATTTTTAAAGAAACCAGTACCTCCCATCTTCCAATCTATTATTTTTTTTGATCTATATAACAGCCAAGCTAACAGGGGGAGGTCTGCAGTGGAAGCCTCCATAGTTCATGCAATACATTTTTCCCTTGCAATTACTTGTTCCTGCAGCCACAACTCAACCCAATCCTACAGCTATCCCATCATCCCGTTCCTTTACCTTAGTGTAGTCCTCCTTCACTTACCTCATCCTTCCATTTTGCTTTTAAATGTCCTTATTTCTTCTGAGAAGATTCCTGTTATCTTAATTGTTACCAAGGAAACCTCAGGCTCTAGGTCACCCAATAAAAAATAAATAAAACGGCACCGCTGGATGATGTGCATGCTAAACAAGCTTTTTTATTGTCCTTTATTCTCACCAATCATTACAATGTTGTAACAAGGAAACAAAAGCCCCTGGACCAGGCAAAACGGTCTTAAAATAAGCAGGCATATGACTTGGGCAAATGCAAAAACCATACATATGTCCTATATACAGTGTTTTCTGTCTGATTTGGTAAAACTCTGGCTATTATGATCACAAAGCTAGTGTTCCTGCTTGATCAAAGATACATTTGAGTGACTTCTTTTAACTGTTCATTGTCTTGCAAACAGGGTTTCCATTATTCACTCTATATCGCTTAACATGGTGCATTTAAAGCCAGGTAGACAATGTACTACACATCAGCCAGGGCATCGTATATGTATATACTAAAGAACCACAAGGTAACCAGGCCACTCAAATGCATCCATGCTGCTAGTCTGGACTGACAGGTTTATGCATTTTTACATTTGCAATTACTGGAAGACAATATAGGTCTTTTTTTTGCATTTTAAAAAGGTACGCATTTTACAAGCTTTTACCACACTTTGCTTTTTTTTGTCATATGGGTTAAAAAAGGGAATCCTGACTTACCTGTAAATTCCATGTTTTGGAGTAGAGTACAGGACACAGGCTTGATATTCATTGACCCTGGGTTATACGATACCTTCAGGTTATAGGAAACTGGCAAAACTTTCTGGGGACATGCATTATGGACATCCCCCTACAGCCCTACCCCACTCCATGAGTTCTCAGTTTTGTAGCAAGATATGCTGATCAACCAAAGAGAAGGGGAGGGTGGATTGTACCATTTTTCAACATACTGAATTTACAGTTAAATCTCAATTCCTGTTATCTTAATTGTGCAGTACAGAACATAGGCTGGATATTCATAGACCCTGGGATATCCCCAAGCAATAAAAAAGTAAGGTGGGCAACAACAGGACTAAACAGAACTGTGCCAACGGGCCCAATAATACCAAGGGTCAGACCCAACTCAGAGTGCTGCTGCAGGAAGATTGGAGGTGCACCTGGTGGAATTTGAAAAGAGGTATGAACAAAGGTGGTGGCCTTAAAAAGTTGTGCAACAAAAGCATGATGCCAAAATTCCCAGGACATTTCAAACAATCTGGTAGAGTGAGCATGTGTGTTCGTGCAGAAGGTGCTTTATTCTTTAGGGTTTAAGATCTTGGAATTAGTTGTCTTATCAATCTAACAATAGTATATCTTAAAACGTCTCCTGCAAAGGCCCGAGGGTAGGACAAAGAGGAAGTTGGTCTTCTTGATAGAAGCTTAAAGGGTCACTAAAGGAAAACATTGTTTTTTCCCACTGACGCTGGGATCTTTTCTACTGCCACTGGCCACAGTCCGGCCCTCCTAAAGTCTGAAGGACAGTAAACTGGCCCTTTGTTTAAAAAGTTTGGAGACCCTGATCTATAGTTACAGTGAGAGTGAAATGGCAGAGTTTGCTATGGGAAGTTTTATCAAACATGAAGTAAGGGAAACATTCTGACAGAAAATCAGACAAGTCCCCATGTAGCGCAAGAAAAGGAGGGGGCTCCCGAGAAGAAAAAAGCGGCAGAGCCGTGATTGCCAGGGGCAAACGAGAGAACAAAACACCATTCCTATAGGAATGAAGGGAGTAGCCCCCTGAAACAAACAAGAGGGCTCTACGTGAGAAGGGGCACCTAAAGAGGGCCCTAGAGGGACACAAAATGTTACATTGGTAAAAAATTAAGAGCAATTTCTTGCAAAGAGTGCTCAGCAAGTGCAAGTGCCAAGGTGTTTGGAAAAAGGATATAAGGTCAAACCAAGAGCTGCAGGAAAAGGTTTAGTGCTTGGTAATTCCAAACAGAAACATTTGCAAGATGAGGAGCAGAAAAATTCTGGGGTGGGGTTCCAGATTAGCTAGCTACTAGCTGAGAACACAGGGGGAAAAATCTGTAGGGGCGATCATACAACCCAAGATGTTTGGTGAGAGAGGCAGCAAGAGCCGAGGTACACATAAACCACATCAAACAGGAGAGGGAAATAAAGGCATAAGTACTGGGAACAGGGACAAAGCTAATTTTTCCAGTACTAATCTGGTGAATATAGTCAGCCAGCAATCCACAACCATGATTCTGGGGAGGGAAGGGCATATCAGAGCGGAGGCCAGGGTCTGAGGGTTGTGAGCCAGTGAGATGTCCGTTATGGTAATAAAGAGTTTAAAAGAAAAAAAAAATAAAAAAAAAAAAAAAAGAGCGCTAGGTAGTTAAGCCAACCTCCCCCACATAATGAGGAGAAAACAGTTCTGGCAACTCTTGAGAGAAGAAAACCAAGCACTGACTCGAAAGATTCCACCAGCATAACATGAGAGAAATTTCCATGGGGAGGCAACCAAGGGGTGCTAATGAGAGCATGTTCTTGAACATGGGAACAGACAGACAAAAAAAGTTGTCCTGAAGAAGAATGTGAAATAGAAACATGGTTGGAAGAGCCCCACGTACCATGGACAGAACAAGGTTGGGGGATGAGATTAACCAAAATAGAATAGTGTAGGTAAAAGGTAGGTCTGCAAAACACCAAGCAGAAGCCTAGTTATAGTTACTGCAGCAATTAGCACAGATAAGGGTCCCTGTGTAGGGAAACTGCCTGCTTTTTGTGAAGCAGCAGGTCGGAATGGGTAGTAGATAACAGAGAGAAAAGCAAGAGAGACTGTTTGTGTACCCCCCTAAAGACAGAGTGAAAAAAAAAAAAAAAAAAAATGAATGGGAGTCTGTTCCATGCTGGAGAAAATGTACGTAGCCATACCGCCTCCTCCAGGGGTGAAGGCAAACCTTCAATGCGAAGGCGGCTTCTGATCAGGCCTGGTAGGCATAGAGGTAGTGGTCCTCCATGAAATGAAGGACCTGCAGTGTTATCAAGATGCCCGGAGGAGACGAACAGATTGCGCACATAAAGGGTAGATAGAGGTGGACACAGTAAAAGGGAGGTGTAATTATGGATAGTGAGGTAGGAAACCCCCCCCCCCCCTCTATAACCATCACAATGTATTCCTCAAGGGATTTTCCAGGAGCTCACCTTCAAAGGGCATGTGTAAAAGGCACATTTCCTAAGCCGGGCCATCCGACCAAGCTTTATGCCATAATACTCTGTGCATGGAAAGCAATGACATTGTGGAGATTTAACATATCATATTCTCCATGGCATTTGAAGTTTAGATTAGCCCATAACCTGTGCCTTAAAATCTGCTTTTGTGCTTAGCATTGGAATGTGTTGTAGGATAAAACAATATAATGTAGTGTATACTCCAATCCAAGTAATTGTCCAGCAAGATATGTATACCAGGAACTGGTATGTAAAAGGTACATAAATTCACATTCAGAGTAGAGGCTTCATCCGTTCCGGTGGGCATACCCCCCCCTTAAAAGGGGTCTTCAGGGTCTGGTTGCCAGAGAAATAGACCACAACCCCAAACTTGCATAACACTCTGTGGCTAACTCACATGTTGCACCACATACCAAGGTGAGAGTCAAATTCAAAAACTAGTGTCTGAAGCAAACATTAGAGACCGCCCCCCCCCCCCTTCAGGGTCTGGGTACTCTCCCTAAGAACTTAAGACTAAACTAAAAACTGCTAATGAGCTATAAGGTAATAAGCAGTTAGATCTTGATAGTTCTAAAAAGAAGTAAAAAACTGGTGAAAAATATACCAAAAATCTTATCCAACAGAAGTGGTCCATCACCTAAGGACACAAGCAAAAAAATGCAGTCTCACAGAATGGCTGGGGTTATATGGATACATTGGGGGTGTTCACATGAAAGCGTTTGCCAGTGTCCAATTCACCTGAAAGTAGTGGTATATAAACAAGATATACTAAGGTACATAACTGGACTGAATAAGAATCAATTCCTGTGTCCTGTACTATATGATAAAATTGACTGCAAAAAGGTACTTGTTTCGTAAATGATAAAACATGTCATACTTACCTGCTCTGTGCAATGGTTTTGAATAGAGCAACCCTGCTGCTCCTCTGCTGCTGCTCCTGGCTCCTCCCCCACAGCAAGCCGCTTGCTATAGAGGCACTTGTGCAGGCTCGACCCCTTGCATTTCTTCATAGGCTTTGAATGACAGCAGCAGATGCCAACGGCGCCCGCTGCTGCCTACATGTTCAGTGAGAAGAGACCTGCTGCTCTCAGACACAATGCTGTATCGAGACCAGGCTCAGGTAGGTATTTAGGGGGGGTGGGGAGCAGCTGATCACAGAAAGTTCTTTACAACCACTTTAAGTTATAAAGTTTTCTGCTTAACATACAGTGTAATCCTTGCTTCATCACTATAGAGCAACAGAAGATAAAATAAACATAATTTCCTACAAAATAAACATATCCACATGCAGGAGACATTTACCTGTGTTCCACAAAAGCGTCCACTAACTCCTGCCGTAGACAGCAAAGCTTGTGCCTGTGTTCTTTGGGGAAGCCCATTTTCTTACATTCTTCTGGCATATCCTCACCTTCTACAGGTAAGAAATTAAGGTCTGGGGGGAAAGTCCGTAAAAGGTCCAAAATGTAATGCCGTCCATCATTACCAATGATACCTTTACATTCTACAGAGGAACACAGATCCACTTCCTCATCTTTGTCATTTAGGACTTTGTGTTTTAAAATCTTGAGTGGCCGGCTTGTTTTCTCTAGCAGTTCCAGATACTTTGGGTGCGATACAACAGTTTTGCCAAAGTCAATGGACCCGTAAATAACGCTCTGCTCTTGCTCCCGCTCCAATATCCCTGGAATAATGGATTGTGCAGTAACCCTGTAACCTCTATAGTCTACCACCACAGTTCCCAAAGTATACAGTCCTTCCACATCTACTGCATTGTATGTCCGCACCCCATTAAGATCATTTGTAGGAGATACATAAGCAGCACTGTCTCCACCAAAATCTTTGTAGTGATCCCGGACATCGAAACCCAAACTGAAAAAAATGTTATTCCAGATGAACATCTGCATCTTTGTCTCTTCACTGGGGTTGATGGCCATGACATTACCATCAATAACTGCCATGGCACCTCTAGTAGCTGCTGCTGTAAAATCACTGTGGACCTGATAACACAAGTAAAAAATAAGTTATGTGCAAAATCAAATACGTCTCATAACAATGCAGTTTTAGCTGGATTTTATGACAGACCACACAATACCCCTTACCCATCTCTGGAACGTGTGTCAAAAGAAAAATATATGGTCCAGAGAAAGGGAATAACAAAAACTTTGGTAAAAAGCTAAATATTGTTTAGGAAAGGAGCCATTGAAATTTAAAAATGACGATTACTACTTCTTCACACTTTTTTTTGTTAATAGGTGAGCATTGCCACACCTTCAATAAATGTACAATGGTTTTGTATGTACATTTATTATAGTGAAGAGCAGGAAAAACATTTTTTTGATCGGGTATACAGTAAAACCTTGGTTTGAGAGTGTTTTGCAAGACAAGCAAACTTTAATACATCTTGACTTGATATACAAGAAATGTCCTGCTGTATTTTGCTTCTTATCCCCTTGTGGATGAACATTTTATGGTTACACAACCTGGTCACATTCCTATAATCTTTTTATATGGACTATAAACTGAAGAACCTATGAGTAAATGGTTGCGGAACGAATCATCTGAGATTCCATTATTTCTTATAGGGAAATTTCCTTTCATATACAAATGCTTTGGATTACAAGCATTTTTTCCGGAACGAATTATGCTCGCAATCCAAGGTTTTACTGTATGTGAATATCTAGTAGTCCTTTACCCATCCAGAAGCGGGACTGAAGTCATGTTACAGCAGACTGTGAGCAGGCATGCTTTTATTGGAGAAGAGACACGCAATGTCTCTTCTGTGATACAATACCCCTATGTGCCTGCTTGCAGTCTTCTGTGACATGTAAACAGTTGTGCATGCATAGCTCGGCTTACAATCGCCCTGTGTGACAGAATCTTGCTGGCCAATGGAGATGCCCAAAGACCAGCCAGAGGGAGAAAATGCAGACACTTGGCGAGGAAGCTGGACTGCTAGAAGGGTGGCAAGTATAGTGCCTTTGGTTCCACTTTAACTTTTCCACTTTCTTCTTATTGGCTACTGGAAAAAGCCAGTAAAAACATTCAAAAATGTAAATGTTGTTACCTAGTCAGTTTACATACAAATAGTGTCAACCATAGCTTTTCAAGAAGCCAAGTGAATGAAGAGAGGCCCTAAAACATACAGTAGGTATTACCTTGAATATAGCTCTCTCTCGCAAAAGCCTTTCTGGTAAATTCTTACGAGGCAATTCTCTTGTTGTCTGCAGTTCTTCATTCCAATCTCTGGTCTGAAACAATGAAAGCTATGTATGAATAAGACAAGTGTATGATATCGGGGCCAAAAACACAAAATGTTCAAGGAAAATCCCACCTGTCCGGGAATGTGTTCCTCGTACCCCAAGCGGGATGTATAGGCATCTTCCGCTCTGACGCAGTCCATGGCATGTTCCACTTGGGGAGCAGTCCAGCTGTATACCTGGAATGGGGTAGCAATCCTCTCAAAGGGGTGTCTCTGAACTCTGTATGGAAGGAGACAAAAATTACATACTAAAAAAAAATAGTAATTAAACTTGGAAAAAAAAAAAAAAAAAATGATCTCTGCTAAACTTAACGCTACATACAAAAAAAAAAAAAATATTCCAAAGTATGATAAAAGGATGACAGCCCCAGAGTCTAGGACTTTAAAGACAAGTGAATATATTGCAGATGCCGTATTATTATTCTCTAGGTTTGACCTAAAAAGTGTACTTTTCAAGAATTGACCAAAAAAATAACAATTACTTTATTTATTACAGGTACTCACACAGCCACTTTATTATTAGGTACACCTTGCTAGTACTGGATTGGACCCCCTTTTGCCTTTAGAACTGCCTTAATTTTTTGTGGCATAGATTCAACAAGGTGTTTGAAACATTCCTCAGAGATTTTGTGTCCATATTGACACGATAACATCACACAGTTGCTGCAGATTTGTCAGCTGCACATCCATGATGCAAATCTCCAGTTCCACCACATCCCAAAGGTGCTCCATTGTATTGAGATTTAGTGACTGTGGCGGTCATTGGAGTGCAGTGAACTCATTGTCATGTTCAAGAAACCAGTTTGAGAGGATTTGAGCTTTGTGACATTGCATTATCTTGCTGGAAGTAGCCATCAGTAGATGGGCACTCTAGTCATAAAAGGATGGACATGGTCAGCAACAATACTCAGGTAGGCTGTGGCGGCGTTTAAACAATGCTCAATTGGTACTAAGGGGCCAAAAGTGTACCAAGAAATTATCCCCCACACCTTTGCACCACCACCACCACCACCACCACCACCACCAGCCTGAACCGTTGATACAAGGCAGGATGGATCCATGCTTTCATGTTTACACAAAATCCTGACCCTACCATTTGAATGTCGCAGCTGGAAGTGAGACTCGGACCAGGCAACGTTTTTACAATTTTGGTGAGCCTGTGAGAATTGGAGCCTCAGCTTCCAGTTCCTAGATGACGGGAGTGGTACTCGGTGTGGTCTTCTGCTGCTGTAGCCCACCTGTTTCAAGATTCAATGTGTTGTACATTCAGGGATGGTATTCTGCATACCTTGGTGTATTGAGTGGTTATGCAAGTTACTGTTACCTTTCTATCATCTTGAACCAGTCTGCCCATTCACCTCTGACAACAAGGCATTTTCCTCTACTTTTGCTCACTGGATATTTTCTCTTTTTCAGACCATTCTTTGTAAACACTAGAGATGGTTGTGAGCGAAAATGCCAGGAGAACAGCAGTTTTTGAAATACTCAGACTAGCCCGTTTGGCACCAACAACCATGCCAAAATGTCATTAGTCCTTTACGAATTTTTTTTTTTTTTTTAGATGCCTTCAAAGTGTTGTTGCTAGGCAGAATAGTTAATCTTCCCACTTCCTGCACCTAGGTGCTTAAGCTTCCTAACCTACACCGCACACTCCTGGGAATGTAGTGGGTGTAACTTTCCAGGAGTCTGTGCACTCCCCAGTCTCAAAGAATCATGTGACTTGGACAGCACAGGTGCTGAAACCTGATCTGACACTGCTTGTGCAGCACTGAGCATGTGCGAAATCTGCAAGGCTGAAATCCAGGAAGTCATACAGTCTGGCTTCATGATGCCCACACTTAAGATGGCCCCAGTCAATTTCTATTTTATAAAGTGTCTAAATGCTGTAACAACCTAACAAAACGGACCTTAGTTTACAGACTAACTTTACTAGAATACATTAAGCTTGTGTATTACAGGGGTATTTATATTTAAAAAGTGAAATTGTGGCCGGAACTTGCTTTAAATCCCCTTTATTACCTATTCTGATGCTCGGTTTAAAAGTTTAGCAAGTCATCTTCACCACATCTAGATGCCTAAATGCATTGCTTTGTTGCCATGTGATTGCTAATCAGCCAATTTGTGTTACCACGCAATTGAACAGGTGCACCTAATAAAGTGGCTGGTTGATTTCCAACCTGGATGGGAAGTGACGACATTCTGGTTCTCCATGGCCATAGAAGCGATTGAAGATGATCTGGTCTTTTATCGTCTCTGTGAGCAGCCGGATGCACCAGCGGATAGTTTTTCCAGGCACACCGAGAAAAATGGCAAACCCAAGAAACACCAGCTGCAGGGTGGGGGTTTGTTGGGTGCTGAGTCCCCACTCGCCACTTCTGAAAGCGTTCCAGTGGCTCATGAGCCACTCTGACCACTTTCATGAGAAAGCCAGCCGCCACCTGAAAAAATACCGGGGTTATGGCTGAAGTTATCAGCCATAACCCTGGTATTTCGTTTTCTTTCACCAATGCTACATTTTCTGACATCGATCATTGACAGGATAAAATCATAGCTTAAAAATCCCAAGCTTATACACATCTCACTGACAATTCCACATGCTAATACAAAACAGAACCAATTTCGCTCATGCAGAGGGTAGGGAGGTGGAGTGAGGCTCTACTAATGACCGGCTAGAGCTTTGCCATTTCTGAACCCAATTAGGAAATCCTTTAGGTTTAACATACAAGCATTGCCTAGTTAGTTTCCTACAGAGCAGACCACAGAAATCTCTAACAAAGCAGAAGAATGTCATACTAATTGATAAAGGAGTCAGGCAGAACACATCCCATGATTAAAATGTGAACAGGTGCAGCACATAATGTCATTTACACAGACAGTCTACACAAAGCCACAGATCACGTATTCCACAAATCATGAAAATAACAAACCAAGTAAATTTAGACACAACTACAGGGCCAATTGTTCCTCAGGGCACATTTGTGCCTGTACTTTACAGAACAAAATGCTATAATTACACAATATATCATTTTTTTGTGAGCTGAAATATAATTCCATTGCTGTAAAGGTTAAATTGAGATTTACATTCCAAGACCGATATACAGAAAAAATATGGATTTTACTTAAAATACTTAAAAAAAAAAAAAAAAAAAAAGAAGACACCAATTACCTAACAGAAAACCAGGAGCACAGAACCAGGTGTTAAAAATCAGGCGTGGAATGCAAAGACTTGTATTCTACCAATACTGCTCAATACTATAAGTTAGAAGTGTGCAATCCATTACGTTTGTGATCAAAAAAGAAACAATTGTGTCTATAGGAAATCAAACCAAAATTACCATTAGACCAGCCTTTACATTAACATCAGAACTGTCACACTGCCAATCCAGAGCCGAAAAGGCACTAGGAGCCCCAGAGTGATGTAGTTTCCAGGGGAGGAATAGAGAAAGACATATAGGACATATAACTTATAGGAGCATCTATCCATTTACCCATGCTACCAAATAATGGTTGCCATCCACATCCCCATTGGAAAAAAAAAACAAAAAACACTATATTCTGTCCCTCTGAATTACTATAAAAAGGTGACGAGAGAAAACGACCTGAATATAAGCCGAGGCACCTAATTTTACCACAAAAAACTGGGAAAACGTATTGACTCGAGTATAAAACCTAGGGTGTCCATCTGCGTGCCTCACTGTGCCCATGACTAGACTTACGTTCAACATAGGAGTCTATGGAAAGGGGTGCCTGGTTTTGAAAAATCGGTGCTTCCCGGCCGTAGGGCCCCCAGATAAACTTTACACAATTGTATAGGAAGAGTGTGGCTATATGTGTGCCAAGTTTGGGGTCCAGGGGACCTACGGGCAGCCGGTACCGGGACCCCAAAGTCGGGGGGGGGGGGTAAGGCGCAAAAAGGTGACTCGAGTATAAGCCGAGGGGGGCATTTTCAGCACACAAAAAAAAAGTGCTGAAAAACTGCTTATACTCGAGTATATACGGCAATGTAGTTTATATCCAGTACTCTAAAGATAAAATCAAATAAAAATATAAATAAAAAAGGAGGAAAAAAGTGAGGGAGTTTTTAGCTATGTACAGGCGATTCTCTTCATTTTCCCAGATTCTTAGGGATGCTGTTATATACCAGTTTATTCTATGTCTTAACTAGCACTGTAAGAAATGTAATTGAACGGTCAGATCCTTTCCCAAGATCCACTGATCACCTTCCTCTGCAGAGGAATTTTGTGAAAAAATCACTAATTTTCAGCACTGGTTTAAAACATAATGTTCATGTGAAAACGATTGGGTTTAATGCAACTTCTGAAAATAATTGGCAACTGAACAATTTAATGCAATACGCTTATATGTAGTTAAAAAAAGGGTATCTAAACCAGTGTTTTGCAAACTTTTTTGTCTTGCGGCGCACCAAAAAAGATCAAAAAATGTTCACTGCACACCTGAAAAGATTTAACAAATTTTGTGGTAAAGAACAAACACACACACACACACACACACACACACACACACACATATATATATATATATAATTATATATGAAATAAAATGTAAAGGATCTGCCCGCTTTCAAGAGCAAATCAGATTGAGCCCAGTTCACACTGGGCTGCGGGAATGAAGCCGTGCGAGTTCAGCTGAACTCGCACGATTCACTCCTGCTTGCCAGTCCCAATTTCGGCCGCGATTACTGAAACATCTGTGCGTGGCGAAATCGCAAAAAGTAATACAGAAACTACTTTTTGAAATCGGTACAGCGCCACAGATGCGCCTTTGCATCGATTAGGATGTGCCATTGCCGGCAAATGTAGCCGGTTTGACATGTCAAAACGCAGCAGTGTGAACCAGGGCTGATTTACAAGGATTAGCAACAGATTTTCACTTCCTATAATACAGCTAGATTCCTCCAAAAGTTGTCAGGGTGTATTGAGAGGGACAAAAAAAAATGGAGCAATTTGGTGTGGAGATAAAATACCAATTTGAGGAATAATGGTTTTCATGCAAAGAAATAAATGGTATATTGCTTAAATAGCTTTGTGAATTGGATGTTTTGAACATAAAAGTTATCTTAATAAAATATACAATAGTAAATTAAACTTGGTTAGGTCAGCAAAACAGAATATTTAATTTTTATTGCCTGGGTTCTGTCTTGGGCCCAATGTTGTGCAGTTTGTCAATGATACAGACATAAATACTGTAAAAGATCTTTCCGTGGTGTTAGTAAAGTTGGTACAGGGCTCACACTCTCTTGAGAAAGGAAAGTTTCGGCCTCTGTAGTATGGACTACTAATCACACACACTCTGAAAACACGTTTTACTGCGCTCCAACCATTGCAGACTGCTGTCTTTGCTGACGGCTCCCCGAAATATCACATGCAATTCTCGTGTGCCCAGTTTGTGAACCACTGTTCTGAACTCTTCCAACCATGCCAGTCTACATATAACCTCTAGGTGGCAGTCTTTCACTATCATGGTGATAATAGCACACAAGCTGGAGCACATGAGCATCATTTGAATATTGAGTTAAAAGACATTGAGTTAAAAGACATTATAGAAATGGTGTGTGAAGATTCTCATTTATCCAATATACTACAGCACACCAGTAATTGAATAAAGGGTCTGTATTTGTTTTCATTTTTTGCAGGCTTTTTTTTATTATTTGTTTTTCAACTGGTGATCCTGTCAGTACCATTTCTTGTTCCAGAGTGACAACGCTTACAAAAAAATTGTATTAGCACAGCTGGAGTTCTCTGTGGTCTCTAGTACACCTACACCTCCCTCTGTTCATCTCCCAAACAAAGGGGGAGGCGTTTTATAGTCAACAACACTCTCCGGTAGGACTGATAATATTGTATGACAGCTTAGTAAAGCATTGTTGGCTCATTATAGAAGGTTTGGGGCTGAATGAATTTCTGTCAGGATTAACCAGTTTTTGCAGGTTTAGAACAGATATAATAAAATTCTTTCAGCTGCATATATTTACCAGACCGAAAAGTTTGAGAGAAGGTCTCTAATAGGGTCGGCATACAATTTAGGCCATATTTATTTGTTACTTTTTATTCATGTTCAAATCAATATTTCAGTTCCATAGAGCAGACATCAGGCATTAGACACATAGCATTACAGCAATCGGACATTTTACCTTTTCTTCTGAAGGGCAGCAAAGTTCTTCTTGAAAATGGGGCTGACTTGATTAAGTAGTTCCACCAGTGAGTGGCTGAGGAAGCTGGGGTTCGCTGGCTTAGGGTTAAAGTTATAGGCTGTAGATCTGCAGGAGGAGTGACAGAAAGTGTCTGATTATATATAATCTCATCCAGGCACATACTATAGAATGACGGATAGAGTACAATACAGATATTCAAATGGATCAATACACACAAGCAGGACAATCATCATCAAGTTATGCTTTGTAAATGGACACTTTATGACCTGCCAATATCATTTTAGAATTCTTCCAAATGGCACCATAACTACTAGACTGTACCGATAACCAACAGCGTTCAATATCCATTAAAAATTTTCCATTTTAAACTTACAATTAAAGCAGGTACACACACCCCCAAAAGCATAGTGGAGCAGGATGAATGCCAACCCTGCTGAAACTAAGAATTGTTTTTAAGCTGTACTCCAGGCAAGCTGTTAAATACACAAATAAAATACATATACCAAACAGTATTGACTGCCACATTTGCAGATTTGTATTCCTGTCCCTGCAGTTCTGAAATATACACAGAATTGCCAGACAGTACAGCCAGGCAGGTGACGCCACTTTTTCTGTTACACCAAGACCACTTTCACACTGGGGTGTTTTTCAGTCGCTTTAGCGTTAAAAAAGCACATGTAAAGTGCCTGAAAGAAGCTGCATCTGCAATTCCAATGTGAAAGCCTGAGTGCTTTCACACTGAGGCGCTGTCTGGCAGGGCGTAAAAAAAAAAAAAGTACTGCAAGCAGCTTCTTTGCAGCGCTTTAGGAGCGTTGAATACACCACTCGTAAAAAAAAGCTCCCTCAATGGGAAGGGGGCTTTAACGTCAAAGCGCCTAAAAAACACCCCAGTGTGAAAGGGGTCTTAGCAGTGCTTTACCAGGGTTTTTCAGGGCACTGGCAGTGTGAAAGGGCTCTGAAAGCACTCGGCTTTCACACTGGGATTGCAGATGAGGCTTCTTTCAGGCGCTTTACAGGCTTTTCTTCTATTATTTTTTTTTTTAACGCCATAGCGCCTGAAAAAGGCCCAAAAAAACGCTCCAGTGTGAAAGGGACCTAAAACACTAAAGAAGACATAAAGCAGTGGGCTCTTCACCACCAGCCCACTGACTGGACGGAAGAAGAGCAGCCACAGACTGGTGAGGTCATCTTTCTGATCTCTCCTCCCATCAGCGAGTTCCTTTTTAGCACATTTGCACGAGTCAACGCCTTAAAAAATGCTCCTCTTTCTGCCCTGCTTTCTCCACCAGTGTGCTGTATAGGGTATTGCAAAGGGTAATAACAAGTCAAATTAAGGTACTTATACACTTGTATGGGGGGAGGTGGGGAGTACACTAAATCTTAGTGTTTTTAATCTGTGTCTTTTATATCTTACAAACCAAACTGCAAGACACTGACCCCCAATGAATTACCATTTTGAGTAGGACATATAGATCAACACGAGATACAAAAATACCCATTAAGTTAGGCTATTCCAGTTAATCTATTTCTGCCTGCTCTCTGAACATTGTTCAAAAAGTATCCCAATTATATATTGTGCTTCAGGTACACTACACCCTGCTTAAACTTCATAAGATGGATAGACTGGCCGACCCCCTGTGCGGCAGGTGCAGGCAACACCATGGGGACCTTATCCACCACTTCTGAAGGTGCTCAAAGCTCCACCGCTACTCCGAGTGGGGTACTTGGAACGCTTATTCAAGTGTTTCAAACAACCGTCCCTTTAGACCCAATTCACTGTATCTTGGGAGTTTTGGAGGAGGTAATTCCCGAGAAGATGGTCAGAACTGCATCTTCTAGGGCAGTGTTTCTCAACTCCAGTCCTCAAGGCGCCCCAACAAGTCGTGTTTTCAGGATTTCCCTCAGATGAAACGGCTGTGGTAATTACTAAGGCAGTGAAACTGATCAAGTCACCTGTGCAAAATAATGGAAATCCTGAAAACATGACCTGTTGGGGCGCCTTGAGGACTGGAGTTGAGAAACACTGTTCTAGGGTACCATTTCAAGCTTGAAAATGTATTTTGATGGGATGGAAATCTATTTCACTGCCCACAGTTGCCTCATGGATAACACACATGGGGAACACTCTGGTCATGGAACAGTATATCTATCAACACAGGGGAAGCCCAGGTAGATTTGAAAGAATCTGGTCACCGTGGCTGGATACCGCTAGGCTAATCCCCAGTTGTAAAAAGTATTGGCTCGGGGGGCAAATACAAATGCATGCCAAACTTTTCACAGATTTATTTGTAAAAAAGTGGGAAAACCATTTATCATTTTCCTTCCACTGCACAATTTATGTTCCACTTTGTGTTGGTCTATCACATAAAATCCCAATAAAATAAATTTTTATATTTTTGGTTGTAACATGACAAAATGTGGAACATTTCAAGGGGTATGAATACCTTTTCAAGGCACTGTAAATAGATGTTGTGCAGCAATAGATGTTATTTGTCTGCTGATCAAATAACATGTGTCTTTTGTCCATGGCAATCAGGTACATTGTATCACTATCACATTAAATGTGTACACATCAAAAGCGATGTTTACTGCTCTACCTGGTCTTGGGTAATGCAGCTAAAACCTTATAAGCCTTCAAAAAACACAGATAACTCACTGGTTGAGGTAGAATCCTCGAGTGGATGCAGTAATGCTGACATGTCGGTCCTCCATAGCGATCACATATAAATACATAAGGTCTCCGTGCATCTTTCTATTACCAGGAGGAGGGTTCCAGCCACTCATTGTGAATACTTTCAAACACTGCAAAGGCTGTAATAAAGTAAAATCTTCAGTCACTACAGTATGAAACACACACACATGAGCAAATGAACTCAGCATTGTACAACATCACACTAGCTGTTAGGGGCACACAGGCAGCTATACCATTATAGAAGGTTTAATAGGGTATCCTACTTTCGCAACCAATTTATTCAATACTTTCAGATAACCTTCAGCTAAATAAAAGAAATGTCCAATTCCTGAGGAGTCAAGGGTTTAATGTACTATGGAAGATCAGACACCTACCTCAGCCTGCTTCCACACAACAGCAGCCACAAAGATAAAACATTTTTTCATTTTTTTTTACAATTTGATAGGCAGTATCACAAACCAGGACTTGGATCGATATTTAATCCAAAACCAAAAATGTTATATATTGCAGCCTACCAATCATATGTGGTGGCTGCATCCGTTTCCTTTTTGTTAGGCTTTTCCTTCTGTTTTATCGTGGTGATCTGGCCAATAACACACCTACTGTATTATACAAACACCACTCTGGATAAATGAGCATGGGGGCAGATTTGGACAAAAGCATTAGGGGGATGTATTAGCAGATTTTAATACATTAACAAATTGAAGCTGTACCCTATGTAATACTTTATAAGTTACAGTAGTTTTTTCCTTTTGGATTTTTTTTTTTTTTTTTTTTTAGATACAAGTTGATCATTTTAACCACTTCAGCCCGGAGGGATTTACCCCCTTAATGACCAGGACATTTTTTGCAATACGGCACTGCGTCGCTTTAAAAGACAATTGCGCAGTCGTGCGACATACCAAAAAAATTGATGTCCTCCCCCCCCCCCCCCCCAAATTACTTTCTGCTAGAATACGTATCCAAAGAATGTAAATATGTAATATTATACATACATATACATATATACACACACATACACATACATACACACACACTAAATGTATTCATTAGTTTAGGCCAATATGAATTCTGCTACATATTTTTGGCAAAAAATAAAATATCGCAATAAGCGTATATTGATTGGTTTGTGCAAAAGTTATAGCGTCTACAAAATAGAGGAAAAATTTAGGGACTTTTTTTTTATTGTTTTTAGTGGTAATGGCAGCAATCTGAAATTTTTAGCAGGACTGACATTGCAGCAGACAAATCTGACCCCTTTTGGGGACCATTAACACCAATATAGTTATTAGTGCTAAAAAAAAAAAAAAAAAAAAATGTATAAAATGTATAAATGACACTGGCAGGGAAGGGATTCACAATAGGGGGCGATCCAATGCAGCCATCCCTTCTATTAACTGGTAATCTGCAATATAATAAATGTTTGCTTTTGAGTTTAATACTGCTTCAATAGGAGGGGAAAAATTAAAGCTTTAGAACATATACAGTTGTGCTCAAAAGTTTGCACACCCTGGCAGAAATTGTAAAATGTGGGTATTTATATTGGGGAAAAAAAAAAAAACGCCCAAATTTTTTTTATTTTTTTATATAAGGATAGTAATCATATGAAGCCATTTATCATCACATAGTTGTTAGGCTCCTTGTTAAATCATAATAACAGAAATCACCCAAATGGTCCTGATCAAAAGTTTACAGACTCGGAAATATTTGGCTTTGGTACAAACACACAAATTTAAACACACATATGGCAATTAAAGGTTTTTAGTCCTTGAACACATTCACTGCAGCTTTGAAATCATGCAACTTAATCTAAAAAAAAAAATTAAAAAAAAAAATCACATTATTTTTAAAGCCGCACATCAGTGCAACTTAAGGGGCAACTTGGAATACATCTGTGTGGCTTCATGCACAAATGTCTAGCTAAGTGGCCAAAAGTAGTGCAGAAACTACTTTAAATTCGATGCGGCACCGCAAAGTCAGCGGTGCACCAATTTGAACAGTGGCACTGCAGACAGTAGAGTGCAACTTGTCATGCGATTTGACCTGTCAAATCGCATGAAAGTCGCTCCAATGAGAATAAGGGCTTAATTTGCAATTAGTGACTGTGTAGAAAATAGTCAATCAGCTTGTTAGCTCGCAAGTGGGTGCACTGAGCAGGAAGGATACTGAGCCATGGGGAGCAGAAAAGAACTGTCAAAAAACCTGTGTAACAAGGTAATGAAACTTTATAAAGATGAAAAAATAATATAAAAAGATATCCATAGTCTTGAATATGCCAATCAGCACTGTTCAATCACTTAAGTGGAAAATTCGGGGATCTCTTGATAAAAATACAAAAAAACAAAAACAAAGGTCAGGTAGACCAAGAAAGATTGCAGCCAGAAAACCTCAGGGGAAATACAGGCTGCTATGGAAAAAAGACAAAGTGGCTGTTTCAAGGAGCACAATAGGACGATACTTGGATAAAAAAAAATGAGCTGCGTGGTCAAGTTCCCACAAGGAGGCCTTTACTATGTAAAGGTCACAAAAAAAGCAAGGTTACAATATGGTGGAATGACAAGACTAAAATTTAGTTTTATGGTCACAACCATAAGCGCTATGTTTGGAGAGGGATCAACAAGGCCGATAGCGCCAAAGATACCATCCACACTGTAGTAGTGGCTCACTGATGTTTTGGAGGTGTGCAAGCTTTAAAAAGGCACAATTAATTTAGTAAAAATATTGGCATAGAATTTGCATTCTTTTGCAGGAAAGGTGTGCATTGAACGCTTTTGGACTTTTTCAGCATGCCAAAGACCCTAAGGCCCCGTACACACGACAGAGGAACTCGACGTGCTTGGCACGTCGAGTTCCTCGTCTCGTTTTGGGATGAAGCCGCCGAGGAGCTCGGCGGGCCGCCTTCTCCTATAGAACAACGCGGCCAACGAGAAAATAGAGAACATGTTCTCTATTTTCTCGTCGAGCTCCTCGGCGGCTCCATCGAGCCAAAACTGTACAGACGACAGAGATTCTCGGCAGAATCCGGGTTTTGACCGAGTTTCTCGGCGAATTCTGCCGAGAATCTCTGTCGTGTGTACGAGGCCTAAGAGCAAGGCCAGGGGAAGGAAGTGGATCTATGGATCGGCTTATGTACAACCAGCCTGCCAATACATGGACGGCATCTCAGCTGGTCTCTGCTGCCAAGATTTGATCCATATAAATAAAGTCCGGCTTACAGATATATGCTGATGTATTTAGTTAAAATCATTGCATAGTATAGAATTTCCCATTAGCTGCTCTTTGAAAAGTGACAATGCACGTTAATCACACATGCTTATTCTATTTTTTCCATTCACTTTACCTTCCACTCTTTGTTCTGTGGCTGAAGGGAACAAATAGGCCTCTCCTTGCTTCCTGGTAGTATGTGTTCAGGTGGTGTACAATCGATCTGCTCCAGTTCAGCCCCCTTCTTTTTCTTTTTTCCATTCTCTGAAACAGATAAGATGGCAATCACATATATTCTGATTTTCAGTGAATTTTCAGTATAGCTGAACAGAAGGAATACGGAGGCTGCTGCTGCCCGGCTTCTTGCAATTCTAGTTACCTGGCTATCACACCGATCAAATGGCTTTAGTTCTTTCCAAGTCACCGATCCAACATTCCACCCCTTTGTTAATTTTGACATCAAATTCCAATCTAGTTTTAGTCATAGTCTTGACTAATGTTATGTTATGTTCTCAATCTCTATACTTGTCTGCATTCTGTATGTTATGAAATTGTCATCCCATTGGCTCTGGTGTGTATGTTTTTTTTAAAGACAGCCAAAGCCTTTTGTAAAAGAAAATGCAGTTTTAGTCGTATTTTAGTTGACTAAAATTGTTTTAAATTTCTATTGTTAAAGAAATGGTTTTAATTTAGTTGACAAAACGAACACTGTGCCAGAAAGAGACAAATAATGTGCATTTTTAAAAAGGGCCGCAGCAATGGTAGCCTCCATATTCGCAGAAACAACTTTTAACTTTAATCTATGTTAACCAAGTGCAGCTCTTATATTTGAGCATCATTTTACAGTGTGTGGCATGAGTGTTTAATAGTCAGTATAAAGAATTGTGTGTTGGCAATAAAAACATTCTAATCTACATTTCAAGTGCATCAAAAAATGTAATTTATTTCAGCTTACTAGATCTTAGTGTGGTGGTTACATTTGTTTTCAAGTTTATTTTGCTTTATCCTGTCCCTGGGTGGCTACGTCACTCCTATGGAGAGAGCCATAGTTGTCACTAAAGGCTGCTCTCCTGATATGGACTTACAAACTGTATCTCTTCATCTCTAATACAGAGGGGTAGGGCAATTGGTAGTTTTCATAAGATAACTAGGAAGGAAGATACGGTTCTTTGGAGCTCACTGGAAGTACACTGCATTTCTTGCAAGATCAACAGGTATTTGCTGAAAATTTTCTTAATTTAGTTATCCTTTAAGAATATCCTAAACATCCATAAATCCATACCTCCAAGATCACCATCTGTGAAAACACTTAAAAATGAGAGGGAGTTACAATCGACCCCATTGAATGCATCAGACGGATCCAGGCTCTTTAGTAAGTCTCTTATGTGGCGTACATGAATTCTGGCTTCACGAACGGTGTATGGTTCTAAAAATAAAACAAAAATAAGAGAAGATTACAGTCCAGTGTGTTCCATATACAGTACTGCAATAATCATTATGTATCAGTTTTTGTTTTTATCCGCATTTGTAATGGGGGGGGGGGGGGTGTCTTGAAGAGGTATAAATAAAAAACCCTGTGGCTGTATAAGCCAAAGACCACATAGTGGTATTGCACCCCTGGGCCACTTACAGCTGATGGTGTTTGGCCCAAGCTACTCCCACACACCCGGTAGAGAATCTCTCCCCAGATAAAATGGGAATTTTTCCCTTTAAAACCATAGGCATCAATGATAAACTGGCAGATTCACTGCTAAAATATTCAACCTTGATGCTGCCTGCCCTTCCTGGGCTCTTCTGGCAGCACAAACCAGAATTCCTGACCTGTGCCGACAACTCAAGTAGATCCCGAGTGCCTGAACTACCTCTTGAGAATGTAGCGATCTTTCTCCTGCCGACTGTGGATTAGGAGAAAAATAAAAGGCAAGACACTATCCGGACTAGAAACCACTCTAGGCAATAAAGATGGGAGGAGGACGCAACATCACCTTATTATGATGCAAACCAACAACAGCTCCTTACATGAAAGAGCCACCAGCTCTGACACTCCACTTAGTGAAGTGATAGCAACCAACCAAAGAAGCCACCTTCCGAGATAAAGGACTAACAGTCTCCCAATTGGTTCAAAAAGTGGCCTCTGCAAGGACAGTCAAGAGCAAATTCAAGACCCAAGGACACAAGAGTGGCCTGACAGGTGGGACTGTCTACGTTACACAATGTATGAAGCAGAAATAAAAAAGGATTGAGAAACAATGGACTCTGGAAAAATATGGAAGGGAAGGAACTCTGACCCTTAACGGTACTTACCAATCTGCTTTCACCTACCGCTTTGAGAATTTTTTTTTCTTCTATCTCCCACTCACATATTTCTGTGGGTACCACTTTCTGGCTTCATCCCAGGTATAAAATATTTCCAAGTCTTGTAATTAATGTTCCCTGAAGCCGGCTTCCAGGGGACCTAGAGTGCGGAGATACAGGACTCAAGACTATTAGGTCCCGCTGGCCTTGGAGTGTCCAAGGAGCGACCCACGCAAGACTCGCTGTATCAGTGTACCAAGCCCTCCTTGGCCAATTCAGCTAGCAATATTATCAGTGTTACCACCTCCCAGAAGTAGAAACAGAGGTAAAATGTCAAATAAGGAAGACCTGGTCCACAAGGGTGTTACCAGTGCATCTACCCCCTATTGCTAGTGGAACTCTTGTCCTTGACACAACCTGTTCCAACTTTTTGTAGAACTTGGAATCTAGTAGATCCATCTGCAGAGTTCCCCTGCCACTATTCAATATGGAATATGCACTGGCCATAGAGACGGTACTTGTTGTGCTGTTTCAGCCAGAATGTGGTTCACCTATCTGAGCTGCATGCACTCCTGGTGCCGCTCTGGTGGTTGATATACATGCCACTGAAGAGGCATTTCTGAATTGAATCCACAACTGGTTTGTCCCATAATCCAGAGCAAGGAGTACTGGCCAAAAGCTCCAAGCTATTGATGGGCAGTATTCTCTCCTGTGGAGACCAAGTCCACTGAACTGTAGCCACCTTCAAACCAACTGGAGAGACTGGCATCAGTGGTTATCTTCCAAACGGCTAAAAAGGAAGAATTTCACCTTTTCCAGATTCCGAACCATCAACTGTCAATTTTAGCTCTGCTTTACCCTGGGAACAGAGCCCTCCGTCAAACCAATGCCTGGATCTTTCAAGTTTCAGTCACAGAACGATCCTCTACAAAAGACCTGGAGTAGGACTGTTCGTAGGGAATGTGCTTCGACCTAGATAAAACTTCCTCCTGCAGAAATGTATCGAAGGAAACCCTGGAATCAACTGCTTTCTGAGCAAAGATTGAGGTATAAAAGAGATTTACACCCCCTTTGCCTTCAGCAAGTCCAGCACCAGGGCTAGGAGCTTTGTGAACCCTCAGGAGCTGTGGCCAGTCCGAAGGGCAGATTCACAAAAAATAAATAAAAAAATAGATAACTTTCCACTGCAGTTACAGAAATCGTTGAAAATATGCATTTACTGATAATGGACCCCGCAATCTACCTCTTGCAGAGAGGTCATCACTGAACAGACCGAGCTTATCTGAAACAGAAGGATGCCCAGCGGCTTGAGATCTTAAGATAGACCTCATGTCCCTATTTGGTTTTGGAACCGCTACCATTTAATGGTTTTACAATAATGAGCCCATAACTTTTGCTCCAAGAGCCAATGCAAGGCAAGAGACTACTGACTCTTGTGGCAGATAGAGCTGCGCATCTTCACTGGTTTCACGATTCTTTTCCGATTATGTCAACGTTTCGATTCCACGATGCATCACGATTACTGCCCATGGTTTTCATCAAAAACCCATCAGTGCAGCCTCACCCGTGCCCATCAAATGCAGACTCACCGTGCCCATCAGAGCAGACTTACCAGTGCCTGGATAAATCACACAGCAGGGCATATTTGATTTGAATACTTTGTTGTGCCAGTCCTCCTCTCCCTCCTCCTCTGGCAGACAATGTAACAGAGTCCCACCTCCTAGACCGGAACCTGTGATGGAACACATGGTGACGCAGGGCGGCTGGGGAGGATGTCAGCGAGAGGTGGGAACAGAGAGTGCAGCCAACGCCCACAGCTCCTTTCGGCGCGCCACAGCAGATGACCTCATCATCCATCAATCGATTATGCCAGTAGCAGCATTAATGTCGCATCGTGAACTGCTGAATCGCGATGCATCGATGATGCAATTAAATTCAGCACCCCTAGTGGCAAAACCAGACAGTTGCAAGAGGTGTACTTAACCTACCAGGTTTCTGCCGGCTAAAGATGGAGCGAACCACCTCTGAAAGCGCCCTAAAATCTGGTCTGAGATGCTCTCAAAACATAGCAGTCGCAGATGCCTTCCTCACTTAGGAGGGAAAAAGCTTACAGCCCTGGTATTCCCGGGCAGTCTCCCATCCAAGTACTAACCAGGCTTGATCCAAGATCAGGCGCCACAGTGGCTCAGATTCCTCTGATGCCATTGGTCCAACAGGAGACGTGAACACCACCAGAAGATCACCGGATATTAGGGCTGTGTACCTGCCTCACCTTGCAGTCTCTCCCTACCGGAGTAACTTAGCTGGTCTAACAGGTAAATAATTTAGCGACTACCAAAAACTGATACGCAGTTCCCCAAGGATGCAGGCCTAAAACAACGTTGGTCAACCACTATACAAACCCGTAGGAATGCAAGTATGCAGGTACCCAGGTATGCAAACATGCAGGTATACAAGTATTCTTGTTTAATGCAAATAAGCACATATTAATGCAGTTTAATGCAACACATATGTACGCAGCTCAAGTTATGTAAACATGCATTTATAGAATATGCATTTATGCAAACATGACCTCATGCAAACGTAGTTATGCAAACATGTGTTTATGCAAAACGTGAGTTTAGGCAAACATGCAACATGTTGTAAACATGTGTCTAAGCAACATGCAACCACGTATCAATGCAACCACGTATCAATGCAACCATGTGTCTATGCAACCATGTGTCTATGCAACCATGTGTTTTTGCAAACATGTGTTTAAGCCAGTTTGCAAGCATGCACTTGCTCAACTGCACTGGACCCCATAATAATTTTGCAAGGTTGGCCAAGCATCCAATGCTACTTCAGAACAGCGAAGAAAAAAAAAAAGCTCCTGCAGACCAAAACGCACACCATACTGGAAACACAACCCCTAAAGTGCACCGATACCAATACAGGGGTGTATCGACAGATAGTTGTACAAGCTCCCAGGATTAAGTAGTAAGTGTATACAAAAAAAGGGATTTTTAATACAGCTTACCTGTAAAATCCTTTTCTTGGAGTACATCACGGGACACAGAGCGGCATATTCATTACTAGTGGGTTATATGGAGTACCTTCAGGTGATGGACACTGGCAATCTCAAACAGGAAGTGCCCCTCCCTATATAACCCCCTCCCATAGGAGGAGTACCTTAGTTTTGTAGCAAGCAGTATGCCTCCCAAAATGGTCCCCATAAGAGGGGTGGGAGCTCTGTGTCCCGTGATGTACTCCAAGAAAAGGATTTTACAGGTAAGCTGTATTAAAAATCCCTTTTTCTTTCTCGTACATCACGGGACACAGAGCGGCATATTCATTACTAGTGGGATGTCCCAAAGCAATGCTTACAATGAGGGGAGGGAGACATCTTCCCAAGACAAAAGGATTTAATTTAGAGATATACTCAAATCATAATAAATCCAACTTAGTTGAGAAAAATAAATTTAAATCTTTAAATTTTACTCAAAAGGGAGCCCCCGGAATCCGAGGGTCTCAAACTGCAGCCCGCAGCACTGCCTGCCCAAAGGCTGTATCAGTATTCCTTCTTACGTCCAACTGGTAGAATTTTGTAAACGTGTGGACAGAAGACCAGGTTGCCGCCTTGCCAACTTGAGCCATAGAGATCTGGTGATGTGCTGCCCAGGAGGCGCCCATGGCCCTAGTAGAATGAGCCTTTAATGATACTGGAGGAGGCAACCCTTTCAAGCCGTAGGCCTGAGTGATTAACTGTTTAATCCACCTCGAGATGGTGGATTTTGCAGTTGCCTACCCCTTCTTGGGCCCATCCGGTAAAATGAACAACACATCTGTTTTCCGGATCTTCTCTGTAGCTTTAAGATAGGCCTTCATGGCCCTGACAATATCCAAGGTATGCAGCAACCCTTCCTTTCTGGAAGTAGGTTTAGGGAAGAAGGATGGTAATACCAAATCCTGGTTTAGATGAAAACTGGATATAACCTTTGGTAGGAAGGAAGGATGAGGGCGGAGAACGACCTTGTCCTTATGTAAAATAAGATATGGTTCCTTACAGGATAAGGCTGCCAGTTCCGATACTCTTCTGGCGGAAACTATGGCAACCAAAAATACTAACTTCCTTGTCAGTAAAACCAAAGGAATTTCAGCCAACGGCTCAAAAGGTTGTTTCTGTAAACTTGACAGAACAAGATTTAACTCCCACGGACAAAGCGGGGATTTAACTGGAGGATTAATGCGTAAGACCCCTTGAATGAAGGTCTTAACCAGCGAGTGGGTGGCCAGCGGCCGCTGAAACCATACTGACAAAGCTGAAATCTGTCCTTTGATTGTGCTTAATGCCAGTCCTTTATCCACTGCGAGCTGGAGAAAACTTAATACCCTATCGATGGTGAACTTACGAGAAAGCCATAACTTGGACTCACACCAGCCTGCATAGGCCTTCCAGACCCTGTAATAAATCACCCTAGAGACCGGTTTCCTGGCTCTGATTAGGGTAGAGATTACTTTCTGAGACAGACCTCTACCCCTGAGAATCAGGGATTCAGCCTCCAGGCCGTCAACTTTAGATGCCGTAAGGCAGGGTGGAGGATCGGACCTTGCGATAGCAGTACTGGCCGTAGAGGAAGAGTCCAAGGGTCTCCCACTACCATCCTTAGGATTAGTGAATACCATGCCCTTCTGGGCCATGCTGGAGCTACCAGGAAGACTGGTATGTGCTCCACCCTGATCCTGCGCAGCAGGCAGGGTAGTAACTGGAGCGGGGAAAATGCATAAAGAAGTTTGAACTGATGCCAAGGGCAAACTAACGCATCGGTTCCGCAGGCCCTGGGATCCCTTGTGCGGGACATGAACCTGTCTAGCTTCTTGTTCAGTCTCGATGCCATGATATCCACGTCCGGCACTCCCCATTTCTGGCAGAGTGTCTGAAAGACCTGTGGATGCAGAGACCACTCCCCCGGCAACAGAGTCTGGCGACTTAAGAAGTCTGCCTGTAGGTTGTCGACTCCGGGAATGAATATAGCCGATATGCAGGGCACATGGGCTTCTGCCCACAAGAAAATCAAGCTCACTTCTTTCTGAGCGGCTTGACTCTTGGTTCCCCCTTGGTGATTTATATATATGCCACCGCCGTGGCATTGTCCGATTGTATTTTCACCGGGAACCCTTGTAGTTTGGACGTCCAAGCCCTGAGGGCTAGTCGAGCAGCTCTGAGCTCCAAGATATTGATGGGCAACTGCTTCTCTGCCGCTGCCCAAGAGCCCTGGCGAGTGCAACCATCCAAAATTGCTCCCCAGCCCATCAGGCTGGCGTCTGTGGTTACTATCTTCCAGGTCACAGGACTGAAAGTCTTTCCCTTCAGGAGATTCTGAGGGTTTAACCACCAAGCTAGACTTTGCCGCACTCTTGGTGAGAGTGGCCAAGGAATTTCTAAGGCCTGAGGCCTCTTGCTCCAGGCTGACAGGATGGCTGCCTGCAGGATGCGAGTGTGGCTCTGAGCGTACGGAACCGCCTCGAATGTGGCCACCATCTTGCCTAGTAGCCGCATACATAGGCGAACAGTTGGCCTTCTCTTGCTTAGAACCATTTGTATTAGCTCTTTGATGGCCTTTAATAGGGGTAGAAACACCCTCTGTTGTTCTGTATCCAATCTCATGCCGAGATAATCCAGCTGCCTTGTGGGCAGGAATGCTGACCTGTCTCGATTTAGGACCCAGCCGAACCTCTCGAGGTACTGAACCGTGAGGGCCACTGCTCTTTCCAGGCCAGGAGACGAATGGTCTACGACCAAGAGGTCGTCCAGGTAAGCCAGGACCGTGACCCCCTGGATCCTTAGATTGGCTAGGATTGGGGCTAGGACCTTCGTGAATACCCGGGGGGCCGTAGCCAACCCGAAGGGGAGCGCCACAAATTGGAAATGACGCTGAGCCACCGAGAAGCATAGAAATACTTGATGTGGCTGAAAAATTAGCACATAAAGGTAAGCATCCTTTATGTCTATGGACGCCCTGAAGTCGTCCTTCTGGAGCACGGCGACAGCTGACCGAATAGTTTCCATCCGGAATGAGCGGACCTTTAGATACGCATTTACTCCCTTTAAGTCCAAAATTGGCCTGACATCGCCGTTGGGCTTTGGGATGATAAACAGGTTGGAGTAGAACCCCAATCCCTGTTCCCGGACTGGTACTTCTACTATCACCTTCTGGCATAGCAGATGATTCAATGCCGCCATCAATGCGGCTCCTTTCACAGGGTCGCCTGGTACTCTTGACTCCTGGTAATGAGGAGGGAATTTTAGAAATTCTAGCTTGTAGCCCGTGGTCACGGAAGACCGTACCCAGCAGTCGGGAATGGTGGCCTCCCAAACCTCTGCAGAGAGACGCAGCCTTCCCCCCACCATCGTGGGTGGGGGCGCCCCTTCATAGGGCCGACTTGGGGGCTGGCTTCGCAGGCTTGCGGTACCACTGCTTCTTGCCCCCAGTGGCTTGGCCCTGCGGCTTATTGTTAATGCCTGATCTTGCAGGAGGCCGTCGATACTGTTTGGTATTAGAGGGCCCCTGCCCCGGGGAGGGCTGGCGCCTAAATGCGGGCCCTCGTGCCTTCTTCTTGACTGGCAAGAGAGTGCTTTTGCCGCTTGATATAGTCTGAATATATCTATCCAAGTCTTCTCCGAAGAGACGTCCTCCATGGAAGGGAACCCTACCAGGAGTTTTTTGCACGGGGGCTCAGCCTCCCAATTCTTCAACCATAAGAGCCTTCTCATATGGATTAGAAATAAGAATAAACGTGACGCCTGCTGGATGGAGTCCTTGATAGCATCCACCGTAAAGCGTATAGCCTTGGGTATATCCAAAATTCCTCTGCCTGCTGGGCAGGGATAAGTTTAAGCATTTGCTTAGTCTTATCTGATAATGCTTGGGCCACTCCAATAGCAGCCACAGCGGGCTGAACTATCGCCCCTGCTGAAGTAAAGGAGGCCTTAAGTAATGTTACCAAGCGTTTATCAACCGGATCCTTAAACACCTGCAAGTTAAAGATCTGTTCACACATGAGATGGCTGCGTCCACAGTAGGGACAGCCCATCTCTTTGAAAACTCTTCCTCTAAGGGTTACCTGTCTGGCTTAGCCCAGTCCTGAAAAATCAGGTCCTTTAACAAAGGATGTACCGGGAATACCAAATTGGCTTGGGGCGCTTTCAGGGAGCCCAATGAGGATACCGCGGAGGCCAGAGGCTGAGGCACAGGTATCTTAAAAGCCAACCGCACCATATCCGTTAGGGACTGAACCCACAGTCTTTCTGCGTGAGAAGCTGAAAAAGGTTCCTCTATTGTAGAATCCTCAGAACCCAAATGGTCAAGGTGATCCTGACCTCCCTCGTCAGTCGGAGAGGATATCCTCCTCCAGAGACTCAGACCTGGGAGACGGGGATCTAACCCGCTTCTTCCCTGCCAAAGATGCCGTAATTAGAGCGGCCATCCTCCTTTCCAATCCACCCAAGGTGGAGGCTAACATCTCTTCCGTTACATAGGAAGGAGCTGGTTGAGTAGGGCCAGCCATAGCACCTAGCAACCCTGATGGCTCACCTAGGACAACAACTTCCGGGCATTCCGGAGTAGTAGGGGCCACTAGATTTTGGATATCCTCAGAGCCCAATGGAGAACCTTTTGGTTTTTTAACCGTTTTAGCGTTCTTAGCGCTACCTGCACCCTTAGGAGCCATAATATACAAATTCTGAGGCACTCCGCTAGTATACAACTGACTGTAATAGCTGGAGAAAATACACATATAATCAAATAAATGTGAAACAATAGGATAGGGTAATGTTAGAGGGACTCCAAACCTCCCATAACCTATAAAAAGGGAAAATCAATACTGAGCCCCAAGGGCTTCAACCAGAAAAAATCTTTTTTTTTTTTTTTTTTTTGTCTGGTATTGACCCCCTAATGCTGGGCTAGGTGAGCACCCTAAGTGTTCAAAGGCGCTGCTTAGTACACAGGCTTGAATGCAAACTTTTAAGCCAGAGGCTCCTTAGTAAGGTGTACTTCCCACAACTGCCACCGGGTGTCACTGTGCCAGAAAGCTCTGTCAAACCTTCCTATGCTGTAGCCAGCATCGCTGCTCCGTGTCCCCTCACAGCCTTTACAGACTGAACAGCCCTCCAGGATTTATCCTCCCTGTGTGCAGGGGGGAGGAGCCGTCCGGCGTCAACCGCCCCCTCCCCGCAGCACCGCCGCGTATGCGCGCGCACAGATAAGTAAAAGCGCGCGCACGCGCGCGCGTCAAACGCCGCTAGGGGAAGCAGGAAGCCATGTGGAGAGGAGACACCAGGACCTTAGACGCTGGAGCAGCAGACACAGGTAAAAGGGAAGCTTTAAACTGTCTCCCTAATGGTATGGTTCCTTCTCTGTGGAACACCCTGCCCAAAAAAAGGCCCTCCTTGTGACAGAAGCAGCAGCAGCCTACTAGCCCAGCCAGGGGAACTATACCTGGGTGTTTTGAGCCATCCCGTTTGAAAACTTTGTGGTTCTCCTTTGCCCATGCACAGAGGCATAAATAGGCTGCCCAAGAATCCCCTGTAGGAAGCCTACTGACAAACCAAGTTCCGTAGGCCCCCTGCTTACCTTTCCACGCCGCAGGGTATTGCTCTGCAAGAGGCCCAATCTTCACCCTTCACCGTGGGTATGGTCATAGACCTTCAGGGACTGGGGTCTTAAAAGAACACCACAACCTGGACCTATACAGCACCACTGGCAACAGGTATTCTCTAGGTTAGAAACCAGACCTGGAACCCAGGGTCCAGCCCTCCAAGGAGAGGCATTATAGGCAAAACCCCATCCACGAATTGGGGCCCGGGTACCGTCCACTTTGGCTATGAAGCACCTTGGACGGATCCGGTCAGCTGGCCCTGGTCCCAAGGACTACTACAGGCACAGCCTCAACGTGCACCAACACCTAAGACACTGGCGAAAAAACTAAGGTACTCCTCCTATGGGAGGGGGTTATATAGGGAGGGGCACTTCCTGTTTGAGATTGCCAGTGTCCATCACCTGAAGGTACTCCATATAACCCACTAGTAATGAATATGCCGCTCTGTGTCCCGTGATGTACGAGAAAGAAAGAATACCTTTATGCAGTAATTATGACTTATCTGGTCACATAGCTCTTATGTGGCCATGGCCGAAGCTATGCCTCGGAGGCCTTGCTCATCCTTCAGCCCACATGGTCCACCAGAAATAGTCGCCCACTACTTCCTGTCTATAAAAGGGAGTAGGCCATGCAGCTCAATACTCCTGAGAAGTATACAGAGAGCATGACCAACAGCACACAGCCCCCAGTGGCCACCAACAAAAAAAAAAGGCAGAAACTACAACATCCAGACTTACCATTCCTGCCACAGGAAGGTCATAAAAGACCTTCAGGGACTGGGTCCCCCTTAAACTGGACCTGTATAGCACCCTGCAGGAAAACACCTTGGTCAGAACAAACACTGCACAGGGTTCCATTACACAGGGTCCAGCACCATAAGGCTGCATTACAGGCAAACCTCAAGGAACCTTCTCTTCTATCCAATGAGGCTTGGGTACCATTCATTTTGGCTGACAGCTCTTTTGAATGGATCCGAATGAAGTTCATGATTCTAAATAGAACCGTCCAGACATCCAAGTATACTTCCAGAGTACATGTATCACATCAGTGATTACCACTTTATAGAAAGTGGCAACAAAAAAAAAAAAACCTGGGAGGTACTTACTGTATATGGGGGGGGGGCTATATAGGGGAGGAAGCTATGAAATTAATAGAAAAAACTCAGTCCCAGTATATCCGCAATAGGTATAGTTCATATTATAGTGAATAAATGTTCTGGAGAAGAGCATGTGCGATAACCACCACCACGAATTAATAAAACATTGGAGGCTTACCACATGGCAAGCAATAAATGCTTGAGGCTGCAAACCCCAGCCAGGGCCTTTAAGCGATCCCCACGGGGGGGGGGGGGGATGAATGTTGAGACCTCCAACGAATCCACGGTGTTGAAGCGTGTCACAGAAAAAAAACACTCAATGGTGAAGTATGACAAGAACCGGCACACACATGAGGTATATTGTGACTTATGGAACCACCACCACCAACACCCTATAAATAGCCTCCTATTTATAGGGTGTTGGTGGTGGTGGTTCCATAAGTCACAATATACCTCATGTGTGTGCCGGTTCTTGTCATACTTCACCATTGAGTGTTTTTTTCTGTGACACGCTTCAACACCGTGGATTCGTTGGAGGTCTCAACATTCATCCCCCCCCCCCCTGTGGGGATCGCTTAAAGGCCCTGGCTGGGGTTTGCAGCCGCAAGCATTTATTGCTTGCCATGTGGTAAGCCTCCAATGTTTTATTAATTCGTGGTGGTGGTTATCGCACATGCTCTTCTCCAGAACATTTATTCACTATAATATGAACTATACCTATTGCGGATATACTGGGACTGAGTTTTTTCTATTAATTTCATAGCTTCCCATTGTTTTGGGTTTACTGGCTTCAATTTTATGCATTTTATTTCATATCAATTTTATTGTTTAGATATATACATTTAACCAGCGCAACATCTCCTTTTTTCCTTGCTTGTATTGTGTATGTATGACACTTTGTTGTTGCAGCTCTGTTAGTGATTTCGATTGTTTTTAGCGCGGTAATTTTTCCTTTGTTTCCCTATATAGGGGAGGACTTCCTGTTTTATTGGTCTAATTGATCTACCAGTGTCCATTCACCTATAGGCAGAGTAAAACCCAAATAGTTATTATAATAACCGGCTGTGTCCTGTGATATACGATAAAGAAAGTTTGCATTCCCTTTGACTAGCATGGAACAGTTTTAAAGTGAATATACTTAGTGCTTCTTGCTATGAAAAATGAAACTCAATTCCATTCTTCCTCCATGACAAAGACAATGCTTTATTGATTGGGTTATCAGGCACCAAATGCAGAGCCCTACACAGTGCTTCCTACAGAGTTACAGGAGACTTAAAGGAAGGCAAGTATGCCTGTGCAGCTGGGATGGGTGAAAGGTGAACCTGCTACCTTGTCCTGGATAGCCAAAGAACAGGTTCACTTTAGGAAGAGCACACTGCATACCAGAGGACACAAAGGCACACGCCTTCTATAACAAACAGGCGCTCTTTATTGTCATTATATGTTGATCTAAACAAACTCCTAAGTGACCATTGGTGTGGGCATAACAACAAATTCACAGACTTATGTAAGCAAACAATTTGTAAACAAATACAAAATTTGGACATCGAACCAAGTCAACTATGCAAACAGTAATTAGACAAACAAATATATTAAACTGCAGTAGGTGACCTACCTTCAACAACTTTTAGAACAACGCCCTCTTCAAAGCCTTCTATAGTCTTGAGCTCTGCAAAGTTGTCCAGCACATTGCCATCTAACTGCAGGGAGAAGCAAGTTCTATGACAAGTGTCCTCTCTATCCATTAGAACCTGATGGATCTCCTGAACCATCTCCTGAGGGGACACCTGAAAAATCAGAAAAAGGATTCTATTTTTGATGTACTGTATACATTTCTACTTTACATTTAATTTATCCACACAAAAAGGGTAACACTTTGAAACTTGCAGTGTCAGTGTACCATCAAGTGTCAAACTGTTCATAGCAAGCCAATTACCTGAATGGAAAAGGGCTCTAACCCGGGGACTTGAATCTTGACAGTAAAACCTGTATCCTGAATAACAATAACCTCTTGTTCACTTCCATCTTCTGCCTGTTCTCCATCATCATGGCCATTCTGCTTTGGCTCACCCTCTGTCTGGTGTTCAGTAGCCCCATCTCCATTCATCAAGGTCATGCTACTCGGATGCTCTGAGGGGAAAACACATTAAGGTCATGTTAGTCTCCAGTGAGGACAGAATGATCGAGATTCAAAATGCCTGCCTTTACCCATCTTAGATTGGATGGGTCACTATAAAATAAATCTGATTAGCCATGTTACAATATGGTCAGCTTTCCACATAACTATATGCACTTAAGAAGTTTTAAGAGCTGGTAATAATGGTGCAATGAAGAATAGGTTTACAGCATATTTTAGTGACAAGAGCCTACAAATTCTTGTGGTTGGCATCACAAGGATGGGCTTGGGCGTGTTCGCAGCTCCACATGCCCAAGCCCACCCGGAAGTCGGCACTGCAAAACGCTAATCACAGGCAGTGAGACATTTGCCGATCTGCGGCTGCAGAGATCGGGAAATGTCTCACTGCCTGTGATTAGCGCTATGCAGTGCCAACTTCCTGGCGGGCTCTGCACGTGCAGTTGAACAAGCCTGAGCTCAACCTTAATCACAAGCATGAGAGAGATAAAACCGCTCTAAAAACTGCTGATCCCTTGGCTTTGCTTCCGTCCGTCCCACTAATCCAAAAAAGTGCTGGCAATGCACAGGTGCATTGGATAGAAGAAGATCCTGGACTGCCACACTCCTTAAAATTATGTCTTTATTGTACAAATGAAATCCAAAAAACAACCAAAGCGATGCAGTCAAAATTAAGTGAACAATGGGAAAAGGTGGCTCAATCACAAGCATACAGCAAACACAAATAGGAGAGCAGAACATACAGACTAAGGTGCAATACCCTATATTTTATGATAAAAATGCATTTACAAGAAAAAACGAATAGGAGCTCATCGCTCACATCTCTCCACCAGGGTACTGTGCACCAGAATCCTCTTACCGTCCTCGATAGGCGCTCCAGCTGACAGTGTGGATATGTCAGCAGTTCTGGATCGAACTCAGTCGCTGCTGTGCTTGATCTCATGCATGCCAACATAGTATCTGCACAGGAAACGTGCTTGGTGTTATGTGACGCGAGCAGCTGGTTGCTGATGGGGTGTGTGAGCTGTTGCTATGACATGTTTCAGAGAGTGTAGCTTCCTTCATCAAGTCCTTGCCTATTGCTCTTCAAAACATATTTTCATAGCAACAGCTCCCACAACCCATCAGCAGCCAGATGCTTGCATTATGTGACCCCCAAGCACGGTTTTCTATGGAGGTGAGCTGTCGGCAAGTATGAGATCAGGCATAGCCACGACTGCATACGATCCAGGACTGCTGCCATATCCACACTGTCAGCTGAAGCTCCTATCAAGGGCATTGAGAGGATTTTAGGGCTCAGTACCGTGGTGGGGGGATGGGATTATAAAGCTCCAATTTTTTTTTTCTTGCGAATGCATTTTTATCTAGTTTTTATCATAAAATAAAGGGTATTGCACCACAGCCTGTCTGCTCTTCTCATTTGCTTGTATATAAAAAGTTTCCAGTGCCTGCTGGTTGCAAGAGCAGCAGGCTGTGGTGCTATTGAAGATCAACCCCTTGAAGGCTGGAATTATATTGAACTTTTGGATCCTTTAGGTGCAGGTCACCTGTGGCGTTCACGCCAACAGCAGCAGCCATCGCTGTTCTCTTGCATGCGCCAATCCAGTGGTTGCCTGTAGCTGGGGACAGATGAGCGACCCTGGACACAGAGAGATGAAGCTAGGGTTGGACATCAGTCCCTTAACAGCAGGTAACCATTGGCTGTGCAGATACATGAGAACAGCAATGTCTCCTTTCAGCCAGAGGTTGCTTTGTACAGGCTGAACTGCCTGCCTTCTGCTGAATTCACCTGTATGCACATAGTCAGTCGCTCATGCACAAGGGGCCTAACTGCTCAATATATTTTTACTGCAAACTGCATGATGTGCTTGCATTTATATGATGATGATATTTTGGATGTGGCTAGCGTTCTATACAGGAGGACAAGGCTAGGTAAATCTCTATTGTAGCCACTGTGGGTGAACAGAATATATATATAACAGTGTAGATCTCGTAAAACCCTAAAAGCACTGACTTATGAAGTTAGTCAACATTTTTTAGGGGCATAGTAAAAGTGACATTATGCCTCATATAAGCACATTACAACTACACATACTCCCTGAATCCAGTTACCTAGCATCCCCTAATCTGTGATAATATAAAAACTATGAAAAGCTAAAAAGTAGTGAATCTGTAAACTCAAAAGAAACAGAAATCTAAAGCCAGAGCACAAAAGAAATAAAGTAAACCCTATCCAGCCATTTTTTTTTTATTCCTTACATAAAAACATGCCCAAACAGAGAATTCAAGTATTTTATAATGCAAACCTAAAGCACATAACACATGAAAAAGCATGTTACCAGTTACAATAAAAGTTTTTCTTTTTTAAAGTAATGGTATACAAAATGTACTTGATGGTACCGACACACTCTGCCTAAATTAAGTCCAACTTACACAAATAACATTTAAGGTTTCCTATGACAACATGATTTTAATTGTAATTTTTAACAACCTTGGGAATTAAAAAAAAAAAAAAAAAACACCTTGGCTGCAAACAAACACTTCTTTCACACACTTCTGAAAGATGAGATATCTGGTGTTGTGTCATCTGATAGGATACCTGGGCTCTCACCAAGCACAGCTACATAGTGTACACGCACAGCTTAGCACTATAGAAATCAACTACTTGGGAGAAAAGCCCAAGTCTGGGAAGCCAAATCAGAGCTAATAAAACGGCATCATCAAAACTAGGGCTGCAACTAACGATTATTTTCATAATCGATTAGTTGGCCGATTATTGTTTCGATTAATCGATTAATCGCCTTATTTGCCAATTTGTTGTTGGGCAAATTACAAAACACAAATACGCAGCAGCTGAAAAAAAATCATGGATGTGAACGTGTCCCATAGGAAAACATGTAAATGAACTGTAGTGTGTTTCTGCAAAAAGCACAAAAAAAAAAAACAGAGGTGTGACCCCGGCCTGAGAAGTTTAATAACATAATGGGGATAAAAAAATAAAATAAGTACAAAAAGAGAAAATAAATCGCTACTGTAAAGGGTTCATTTTTTTACTGTGGGACAGTGAAAGTAATATTTACAGTAGCGATTTGCTTTTTTGTACTATAAAGGGCTAATTTTAGTTTTTTTAACCCCATTATGTTACTGGCCGATTATTCGATTATGAAAATTGTAATCGATTAATTTCATAGTCGATTAGTTGTTTCGGCCCTGATCAAAACAGACTTTAATTCTAGACAGGGCCAATAATAGGTACATGTATAAAGCCCGTTTTTTACCCCCTCATGAGCGAGAGGAACTTGCCTCAAGAAGTTGTCACCAGAAAGGGTTTCCCCATTTGAACATTTCCTTCACCTCTTGCGCCGATGACAACTGTAAAGTTTTGAATTTCCCATTACTTTCTGTCCCTGTGACAGTCACCAAAAAAATGGAATAGAACAAATAACCCTGCACTAAAGGGGTGTCCAACCTGTGGCTCAAGATGGCTTTGAATGAGGCACAACACAAAATAAAAACTCGCTTAAAGCAGAGTTCCACCCAAAAGTTGAACTTCCACTCGTTGTACTCCTAGCCCCCCCCCCCCAGTGCCACAATTGGCACTGGGGGGGGGGCTTGGATACCTGCCTTTCACAGGTACCCTGTTCCTACTTCCGGGACCCTCAGCCGCAGGTATTGACGTCATCCCCCTGGGCCAGCGGAGCCTCGCGCATACGCAGCAGGGTTCCCAGCGTGAAAGAAGGCGGCATGCACCCGACAGCTGAAGAAACATCAGCAGCCGTGCCGACATCGCTGGACTTCAGGACAGGTAAGTGTCCAATTATTAAAAGTCAGCAGCTGCAGTATGTGCAGCTGCTGGCTTTTAATTTTTGTAGGCGTGGGCAGACCTCCACTTTAACAGTTTGCCGACCCTTACATATACAGCAGCAGGCAGAGCGGTGCTTGATCATGTACTTGGTACATGAGCCATGCACTCGGACACGGGGCGTATATGCTCGCCAGCCGGTTGTTATTCGTCACAGAACATGTCGATCACGGGTCCCACTCGCTGACTGATCACCGGCACACAGTGATCGACTCTGAGCTTCACTGAACACAGCTCTGTGAATGTAAACACCTCAGAGGGAATGAAAACAAATATAGATCCCCAGTAAAAGCAGCACACAGTACACACACATGCTTGCTAGGCACATTTAACCCCTTAATCGCCCTAGATGTTAACCCCTTCTTTCCCAGTACAGTGATTGTGCATATTAGCACGGATTACTGTAATAATGTCTCTGGTGATGTCAGTGGCAGTTGGACCCCCCTCAGCACCAGTTAGTGTCAGATTGCCTGCTGTACCTTTGCAGTCCCATTAGAAGTCGCTGATTGCTGCCATTACATTACATTACATTACATTACACACACACACACACACACACACACACACAGTGCCTTGCGAAAGTATTCGGCCCCCTTGAACTTTGCAACCTTTTGCCACATTTCAGGCTTCAAACATAAAGATATAAAACTGTAACTGTAAAGGCCGATTCACACCAATGCAGTTTTAGTGCTTTTTGCATTTTACACTACAGCTGAGCCAGCAAATGGAGCCCGATATACCTGTACACATGCAGCACTAGGCAAGACACAATTCACAGTCCTAACATTTAACTATTCATTTGTTATGAAAACCAGTACCATAATACAAAATTCTCTAGCTGGCCAATGCAAATAATTACCTGCAGAATGTGTGCTCTCCACCATTTCTAGATGCTTAAGGGGGCCTATAGAAAAATGAATGGTAAAAATCCTGGCCTGTGTCAGAGAAAATGGGAGCTGGATTATCTTGAATGTGTGCACAAAAGTTCAAAAAATGCTCCATCGTGGGTGTGGCGGTAACTGGAGGCAGGGAGGAAAAACAGGCTTAGTGAGTTTGTGAGGCTGTAGGCTCTAACTTTTCGTTATTGGACCAGTTCAGCATTTTTCTGTTTCTTGTGTATGCACGTCATGCTTTTAACAATACTAAACTTGCACATGATCCAAGCAAAGAATTTATTTCTGCAAAGTGCTGCTCATAGCAAATGTTTTATTTAATTAATAAAGCAATGAAAAGCACATTAACCACTTGTCAACCCAACGCAGTACATATATTGCGGCTGGTCAGCTCTATTGCGCGAAACTATGTACCTGTACGTCATTCCGTGCAATAGCCAGTGGGGGCGCGCACGTGCCGATTGGCCAGAGGTGGAGCCAATCAGCGGGTCTGAAAGACACAATGTCCGCCAGCCACCTCCAATCGCTCCCCAGAGAGACAGGATGGAGGTCTGCTGATGTAAACAAGGCAGATTGCTGTCATGTATGAACAGAAATCCACGTTCCTGCTAGGAACACAACTCTCTCTGTTCATACAGCGAGTCCATCTCCCACACAGTAAGAAAGCATCCCCTAACGACACACTTAACCCTTTAACCGCCCCTGGTGTTAACCCCTTCCCTGCCAGTGTCATTAGTACAGCTATAGTGCATATTTTTAGCACTGATCATTGTAATGTCACTGGTTCCAAATTAATTGTGACAGGTGTCTGGTTTGTGCACCGCAATGTTGCAGTCCTGCTAAAAAAAAACACTGATCGTTGCCATTACTATTAAAAAAAATATAAAATGCCATAAAAATATCCCAGTGTTTGTAGACAATATAACTTTTGCGCAAACCTTTTAATATACGATTATTGGGATTTTTCCCCAAAAATATGTAGCAGGATACATATTGACCTAAACTGACGAAGAAATCTTTTTTTTTTTTTCATTTTCTATTGGGTCGTTTTCATAGCAGAAAGTAAAAAATATTATATATTTTTTTTTAAATAGACGGTCTTTTTTTGCTTATAGCGCAAAAAAATAAAAACCGCAGAACCAAAAAGAAAGCTCTATTTGTGAAAAAAATAAAAAAAACAACATCAATTTAATTTGGGTACATTGCCGCACAATTGCCAGTTAAAGCGGTTCTCCACCCTAAAGTGGAGTCCCGCTGATCGGAACCCTCCCCCCCTCCGGTGTCACATTTGACACCTTTCAGGGGGGAGGGGGGTGCAGATACCTGTCTAAAGACAGGTATTTGCACCCACTTCCGGCCACACGCTACGGGCAAAAGACGGGTTTTTCTGACTTCCCGTCTGTCGCCCGTTGTGTGCTGGGAACACTCGGCTCCCAGCACACAGCGTGTGAGCCAATCGGCGGGCGCAGCGCGACTCGCGCATGCGCCGTAGGGAACCGGGCAGTGAAGCCACAGCGCTTCACTTCCTGGTTCCCTCAGCGTGGATGGCGGGGGGAGCAGCAGAGAGACGAGCGATCGCTCGTCCTCTGCTGCGATCGGCGCTGGACTCCAGGACAGGTAAGTGTCCTAATATTAAAAGTCAGCAGCTACAGTATTTGTAGCTGCTGGCTTTCAATATTTTTTTCCCATGGCACATCCGCTTTAAAGAACGCAGTGCCGTATCGCAAAAAAATGGCCTGGTCATGAAGCGGGTAAAACTTTCCAGGGGCTGAAGTGGTTAACTGCATAACTAAGCACTTCAAACATAATGCATAATCTACTTAAAAAAGTGTAACTCAAGAACAAACTTGAGGCGATTTAGTTCGCATTTGTAGCGCTATACAAGTTACTCACTCAACCTCCACTTTTTTTTTTTTTTTAAACCTGATACTTTAGAAACTAGCGTTCTGAGAAATAGAGTGTATAGCTTGTACATGCCAGATTTATGTTGTCAAGAGATGGCCAGAAGAGGTAAATATTATACGTGAATCAACCGTAAATTTCCAGATCATTATCAATGGTCGCTAATAGCGGCCAATTTATCAATATTTTCACACGAGTTTAAAAACATAAGAAATTGGAAAATCTTGGAGATAAAAGTAAGTATTTGTCTAATGTAACATTGTAGGAACAAATATTTTACAATTATATTATTCTAATATTTGCTCTGTGGTTATCAGAAAAAACAAAGCTTGCAAGCATGCATATACATCAGCAAACTAGCAGTCCTTCTAATCCAGACACCTAGAATGGCTGTTATACCTGTGACCAGCCACTCGCAGCTATAGAAAGTGTAAATCAGGGTTTGACAAATTTGCTTGGAATCTAGGAGCCAGCTAAAAAAAGTTAGGAGCCAGAAAACGCACCCCGTCCCGACGAGCTTGCGCGCAGAAGCGAACACATGAGCAGCGCCCGCATATGTAACCTGTGTTCAAACCACACATGTGAGGTATCGCTGCGATTGGTAGAGCGAGAGCAATAATTCTAGCCCTAGTCCTCCTCTGTAACTCAAAACATGCAACCTGTAGATTTTTTTAAACATCGCCTATGAAGATTTTAAAGGGTAAAAGTTTGTCGGCATTCCACGAGCGGACGCAAATTTGAAGCGTGACATGTTGGGTATGAATTTACTCGGCGTAACATTATCTTTCATAATATAAAAAAAAAAAAAATGGGGATAACTTTACTGTTGTCTTATTTTTTAATTTAAAAAAAGTGTAATTTTTTCCCAAAAAAGTGCGCTTGTAAGACCGCTGCGCAAATACGGCGTGACAGAAAGTATTGCAACGATCGCCATTTTATTCTCTAGGGTGTTAGGATGAAAAATATATATAATGTTTGGGGGTTCTAATTAGAGGGAAGAAGATGGCAGTGAAAAATGACATTAGAATTGCTGTTTAACTTGTAATGCTTAACTTGTAATACCAACGGCCACCACCAGATGGCTCCAGCTCGCACAGCTGGTGGTAAAAGCTTGTAATGCCAACGGCTCACCACCAGATGGCGCCAGCTTCCAAGCCAAGTCGCCAGGACACCATTTCTAGTCGCCATGGCGACCTGGCGCCCGGGATTTGTCGAACCCTGGTGTAAATTAAAGCGGTGGTTCAACCTTATTGACAACTTTCCATCATTAAATTAGGCATAGTAGCGCGAGCTACAGTATGCCTGTATTTATTTTTTTAGTCCGGTACTCACTGTGCAATCCTAGCGAGACGATTCCGACTCCCCGCGGGTAATGGGTGTTCCTATCCAGAGGGAGCATGATTGACGGCCGGCTATGGCACGTCACGCTCCCCGAAGATAGCCGGAGTAGGTCTCGGCTCTTCACGGCGCCTGCGCACAGACTATGCGCAGGCGCCGTGAAGCGCCAAGTCCTATTTCGGCTATTTCCGGAGAAGCGTGACGCGCAATAGCCGGCCGTCAATCATGCTGCCTCTGGATAGGAACGCCCAGGAGTCGGAATCGTCTCGCTAGGATTGCACAGTGAGTACCGGGCTAAAAAAATAAATAGAGGCATACTGTAGCTCGCGCTACTATGCCTAATTTAATGATAGAAAAAAAAAAATATGTTTCATTAGGGTGAACCACCGCTTTAAAATATGCTGGCAAAGCCATTTCATTTTATTAATATAAACATGTTATGCTTGCCTGCTCTGTACAATGCTACTGCACACAACGGCCCTGAACCTCCTCTTCTGGGGTTCTCCACTGGTGCTGTCCACTCCTCTCCTCTACCGTGTCTGCCCCCATAGCAAGTGGCTTGCTATGGGGGCAGATGTGCAGGCTCGCTCTCGAGCTAGACTATGGGTGTCCATTACCCAGGCAACACGAATTTGCCCCACCCCCTGCTCACAGGCTAAGACTGACAGCAGTGGGAGCCATTGGCTGTCTTTGAGAAAGAGGGAGACAGACACATATAGGGCACAGTGCTGGATCGAGATGGGTCTTAGGTACAATGGTCATAGAAAATAATCACAATTTGTTGCTTTGCAGCCTGAAATGATGACCAACACAGTTTTTGTCCACACAACAAAAACAAAATCACCGAGTTGTGAAAGGATCACATTCTTGTGCCAGTATTTTGTTGAACCACCTTTTGCTTTAATTACAGCATTTCGTCTGTTTGGATTTGTTCTTACTAACTTTGCAGCTCTAGACTTTGCAATATTTGCCCACTCTTTGCAGAACTGCTCAGTTAAATTTGATGGTGACAGTTTGTGGACTGCAGTCTTCAAGTCATTTCACAGATGTTTAATGGAGTTTAAATCCGGGCTCTAACTAGGCCATGCAATGACAGTCTCTTTCTTTTCCTCTTTCACCCACTGTGTGGTAATTTTTACTGCGTGCTTCGGGTCATTATGTTGAAAGGTAAACCTTTGCCCCATTAAACAACTTTCTGGCAGAGGGCAGCAAATTTTCCTCAAGCATTTGACAGTATATTTTCCCATTGATTTTTCCATCTATCCTGACAAGTGCTCCAGTCTCAGCTGCAGAGTAACACTCCATAACAGGATATTACCACCTCCATGCTTTACTGTAGGAATGGCGTTATTTGGATGGTGAGCTGTATTGGCTTTCTGCCAGACATATTGTTTGGTGTTGAGTAGAGTTGCAAGGATACCACTTTAAGACCGAGTACAAGTACCAATACTTTTAATGTCATGGGACAGTGGCACAAATATGCAGCACTGATGAGGAGATAACATGCACTTATGAGGTGTGGACTTTGAAAAAACGTTTGTTATCTTTTCACAGTGCTTTTTTTTTTATTATAATAATTATTTTCTAATAAGGGCCCTGACATCTCCTCTTTGAGACAGAGAAAAGGATTGAGGAGACAGATTCCCCAGTCCCTTTCTCTGCAACCTCAGCTGCACTGAAGATGAATGGACAGGAGACAAAAGCTCTTCTCCATTCACAAACTGAACCATTGATTATTACTATACGTAATCACTGACTGCATTCAGAAAAAGAGGGAGGTGGTAAATTACATATTTACCGGCTCCTTCCTCCGCTCTCCATCCTGACAGATCTGGGATGGGGGGGGGGGGCAGCGGAGGAAAACACAGGGGAGCTGGAGAAGGACCTGGAGTGAGCAGGGAGCACACAGGGAGCCAGGGGAAGACACAGGAAACAATCAGTGTGTCGGTGAGGAAAGATACAAGCATCTCCCTGTATAGCTTTCAATAAACCAGCTGACAGCTGCGGGAGGGAGGGAGGAGGGGATGCAGCTGTCATATGCTTTATTGAAAGCTATACAGCGAGATTAGTGCTTGTACCTCCCCCCACCACCGCACCGATCACCTGTGAGGATGCCTAGCCTGATACAACAGGTATCGGATCAAGCATTTGCACGAGTACCGATACTAACATCAGTATAACCCTAGTGTTGAAACCAAATAATTAAATTTTAGTCTAATCTCGACAGAAAACCTATTTCTATGTGGCCTCAGAATCTTCAAGGTGCATTTTGGCAAAGCTCAGTGGTGACTGCATGTGGCTTTTTTCGAGGAGTGGCTTTTTTTTTTCTTGCAACCCTCCCCATACAAGCCACATTTGTGGAAATATGCACACAATGCCCACTCTGTCATAGATTCCTACAACTGCTTCAGAATTGCTGTAGGCTGCATGGTAGCCTGTCTGTCCAGTTTCTTCCTGGCTCTTTCATCCAGTTAGGAGCGTTGTCCTGATCCACGTCTTAATAGTAGACTTCACTCTGCTTCTAGGCATTTGAAATGTTTTTGTATCAATCTCTTGGCTTGTGCCTGTCCACAACTGTATCCCGAAGATCCTGGTGACCGTTGCCTTGCCACCCATAGTTGATTGTTTGCTTCAGTTGCACTACCAGGGACTGAAATACTCCAGGGAAGCGCTATTCATGCTGAGCTATTTAAAATGATCACAGCTGACCACAATTGAAAGTCAAATGAATTTTGTGCCATTGAGGCGATTAGCAACATCTGATTGAGTTTACAAGTCATATTTAGGAGGGGGGGGGGGGGATCCTTTTTCTAAATCGGGTTTCTGAAGTGTTTACATTTTCTTTTGACATGCTGGTGTTATAATCTTTCACTTGGATATTATAAGCTGCACTGAGAAAATACAGCTGGATAAAACAAAAACTGTGTCTTCATTTTAGGCTGCAAGGCAACAAATGTGATTTTAAAGGGGGTGATTATTTTCTATATACCCACTGTAAGTAATAAGGGGGAGCGTGAACATGGAAGTTTTTTTTTACCTTACTGCATAGAAAAACAAAACAAAAAACAAACATTATTCATGCCTATAGAACCACTATTAAAAAAAAAAAAAAAATCTATAATTTTTTGGAGTAATCAAAGTTTATACATGTTTAAAAATGTATTACATTTATGTCTATTATAAGCATAAAATCTTTTATAAATTTTTACTTCGTACATGGCAAAGAATTTTCATTGCCCTGTGTTTTGCTTTGTTCGATTAGAACTTCAGAATAAGCCATCCCATAAGGGATTGGACATTCACTTTTCTATGTGTTAATGACAGCTTGAGCTACGGAACACTGTAAACAGTTTATCCAAAAGGCTGGACGAACCTGTAAAAAGTGAATAGGAGCCTAAAGTCCAACTGCTGACAAAAATATACATTTTTAATATGAAATATTTCACGATGACCAACATTTTGTTATTGTTTTTCCATCCTGACAATATATGAAAGTGTGCGCAAAACCATTATACTAATGGACAGCTTTACAAAGAGACATATATACTTAAAAAACAAAAAACACACACATCTATTTTTAGGCCAATGTTGGCGTGCTTGGTAATGTGCTCCTTACCCTTGGCACAAATGACTTTACGGTTCTACAATGCAAGCTTTATAACAGTCTAGCACTGCAAGCAGCACCATTGCCCACCATTATTCTTTTTTAAAGGTGTTTAATATTTTTTTCAAATTATAAAAAGGCACAAAAGTACAACCACTGGCATCACAACATGTAAAATGATGGAAAGGCTACGCCAAGCCCAAATAAGCATAACCAACATGGTACTGTACAGGATTGTGAGAAGAAAAACAAATGCACACTCATACAAAGACACACGTAAAAACACTCTTGTCCAGCAGCATTGTTAGTCTGGGGGAAGAGGAGTGTTAGATGGATTACCAGATTTAGATACACCAACAAACTGAAGCCAAACTCCAACTAAAAAGCAGTTACAGGAAGAGAGCTTTTTTTGCCCTTTGGGACAAAGGTTTTACATAAATAGAAGCTGATCATTGTACACACCACTGCAAGTGGTAAATAGTTGGTGTCACTCCAGTAATCGAAACGCTGCATGAGAGCTTGTTCTTTCGAAAAACAACAAACGTACTGGCTGGATCACCAGATGAAAATAGAAAAAAAGAAAACAAATGCAGCCATCACATCTAGGACTTTGTAAGCTGCAATATAATAAAGGTTTGCTTTTGGATTTACCAAGATCCGACACCATATTGTTTGTTTACATACAGCCGTGAAAGGCTCCCTTATCTGGCTGCGCCTGTGAAGTACAGCCCCATGGAGCTGGACAACCTCTGGCTCCCAAGCGGGAGATGGTCCCATAGAAGTATATAAGGCTGTAATGTGTAGGCACAGCTAGGAGAGTGGCAGCCACTGCTGGATGCAAACAAAGGTTGTGGACATCGAATCTCAGTTAAGTATACATCCCAGAAGGAAGAGAATGTCATACGTTGACCAAAAAAAAATTATAACATTTGCACTTTGTCTGAAAGCCTCAGATTTTTTTTATGCAGTCTGTGTTACAACTGGGGAGATTTTTCCTCACTCCCAGGCAGAACAGGAAGTGATGGGATATAGCCATAACATTTTTGTAGCATAACGATGGGATGAGTGAGTGAGTAACTTGTATAGCTCAACAAATGCAAACTAAATCGCCTCAAGGCGCTTCCCGTCCAGAGTCGTGCCGGTCCTTCAGAAGATAGAAGTTCTGATTTTTTTTTTTTGCTGCCCATGTCCCTGTACACTACTCCCTGTGAAAAGGGGCAGAAAATTTGACAAACTCTGTCTAATATGATCAGACAGAAATCCCCGACAATGTTATTTTTTTTAACTCCAAATGAAAAAATAAAAATAAAAAAAGGTTTCTCACCTGGCGTTATATTCTTCATACAAACTGCACACAGCTTCTCATGTGGGCTCTCTTTGTTAGGGTCTAACACTATAGTAGGACTAGGATTTACCGGTATTCCTTTTACTACTATACAAGTCAGTCCCTGACCATCCAGAATACTTCTATGACACTGGGTGGCAAGTTTCAGTCCTTTACAATTAAATGAAGACCCTAAACTTGCAAAGTAACCATCAGATGTGCTCTGTTCTTCTACTGACCCTGTATGTGTCTGTGTAAGATTTAGCGGTGGGTCAGCTGCTGCCCCAGTTCTTTCAAGCTGTTGTGCAGCAAAGTTCAGAGGAGTAGCACATGCCAACAGCGAGGGAGGAGGGCCCTGCTCATCTGCCATGCCAACTAGAAGGTCACTGTGAAAGGCACTGAAAGCATGGGAAGATTCTGAAGAGTTTTCCGAACAGGGGAGAGGAACCTTCTCGCATTCACATATCCCCTCATCTTCCTCAGAGTCATGACGGCCTTTGCCATCCAATTCTTCAGGGTTAGCTTCAGCTGAAATCTCCTGCTGGCGATAATGGAGTGTGCCATAGCAGCCCCTGGAGGAATCTTGGGTAAAGCTGGATGACCTCCTAGATGAATCCTGTAAAAGTGAGGCAGATTCAGAGTCTGACCTTATACTTGGCTTTCGGAAGATAGCTTCAAGTCGTCCACAGCACTCACAGCAAACAATACTGCCCATGATGCCCGATGCTTGTATGCGATAGGGAAGTTCACATCTCTGCCGCAAGAAAGATCTCAGTTTACCCAGAACTCATTCTGAACTCGCCACTTGTGCTCTGCTGTTGCTATTTATATACAAATCACAGCCGGCAGACCTTCAGTGTAATTTGGAAGGGAGGTGCATGGGCTACAATGTTTCCCTGGTCATATGCCAAGCCCTGGGTTACTTGCAAGGGCCATAAAACTTAAAACAAAGTGGATTTTGTGGAATCCTGAGCAAGAGCTTGTGTGCAGAAGGGAGGCCTAAAACATGCGACTCCTTGGCCAAAGAAATGCACAGATCTACCATGCAAATAAAGCAACATGATACACAACCCTGCACACAATTTTATTTTATTTTTTTGTACAAAATTTATACCAACTTAGGCAGCCCAGCCCCATGGATCTAACAACAGAGTCCCAAATGTCACACTTTAATAAACTGTTGATTATCCTGAACATGTTCACGCCAACTACCCTAATCTAAGGAAAGCTGCCGGATCCACAAATCCCAGCACCTGGAATTCTTGCATCTCACCATAACACAAGATGAGAGAACCCCATGTATTTGATGTACACACATTGTTCAGAAAGTGGAGGAATGGACATTGAGGGAAGATTACAATTCTAAACAGCAGCACCACAATACATATCATTTTGTTCCTTGCATCAATTACAAGCTCTTCATAGCAAGATCTATCCTCAGCAAAACAATTCCAACATGGAACGGGAATATGAGTGGCTATTAACCACTTGCCTACTGGGCACTTTTACCCCCTTCCTGTCTAGGACAATTTTCAGCGCTGTCACACTTTGAATGACAATTGGGTGGTCATGTAACACAGTACCCATATGACATTTTTATATATATTTTTTTGTACACAAAGTTTAATTTTGGTGGTACTTAACTGCTTCCTTCCCATCGTGTGACTCTATACATCCTGTCTTTGAAGAGGAATACCGTTATGGTAGCAGAGAGCTACCATAACCCCGGTATCCTCTTCAAGAGCCAGCGGTTCTCTTTCAGAAAAAAAGTGGTCTCTACGGCAGATTCGCCGCAAGATAACTCATCGGCGGCAGGAGAGGCCCCCCCTCCCGGCGTGCTCCGATGCCCTTTGCTGCTTACCATGGACGTCGGTAGCGGCGGAGGCGATCCGGACCTGTCCCTAGCCTGACATGGAAATGAGTGAGGGGAAGATGGCCCCCACCCATCTTCAAGTCATTGCAGGACGGAAGCGGTGTCAAAACAACACTACCGCCCATAGCTCTTAAAGGGCCATTGTATTTATTTTCAAATTTTTTTTTTTTTTTTTATTGCATTTTAGTGTAAATATGAGATCCGAGGTCTTTTTTACATTCCTTGCAATAGGAATAAAAGTGACACAATTTTTTTATTTTATTTTTTTAAATAAAAAAAGGTACGTATGCGTGCAGAAGCAAATGCATACCCGAGAAGCGCCCGCATATGAAAGCGGTGTTCAAACCACACGTTAGGTATCGATAGAGCGAGAGCAATAATTCTAGCCCTAGACCTCCTCTAACTCAAAGCATGCAACCTGCAGAATTTTTTAAACGTTGCCTATGGAGATTTTAAAGGGAAAAGTGACAGCGGGATTCGGCCCCACCCCCCCGCTCCCGTGTCACCGGAATTGATTGACAGCAGCGGAAACCAATGGCTCCTGCTGCCATCAATCTCTCCAATGAGGAGAGAGACCATGGCTGGAGCCACTGCGCTCGTGCACATCGCTGGGTCAAACTCAGATAAGAAAAAAAGGGGAGCTGAGGGGCGCTGCAGCACAGAAGGTTTTTCACCTTAATGCATAAAATGCATTAAGGTAAAAAAAAAAAAAAAAAAACTTAAGGCTTTGGAACAACTTTAACTTCTGATCTGCCCTCCTTTTTCTGCTTATCAGCTATTATTGTTTGTGTATTTTATGTGTGGCCCAAGACAATTATCTTCCCCTTTAAAATATACCTACATTTTTAAAATGTAGCAGCCAAATGAAACTAACAGACTGTTCGAAAACAAGACATACAGAAATGTGTAAAAAATAAAAACAATAAAATACCATGCGAGCTTGGTTGTGAATGAAAGAAAAAAAAATTATAAAAAAAATAAAAAATCCTGAAACTGTTTAGAGTCGATGTTCGGCTTTCTTGTAAAAGTGAGCACTTTAAGGCCTCATGCACACGGGACATTTTTAAAACACCAATCGTGTTAGCTGTAACTGTAGAATGAGTTTTGCAGCGTTTTTGCAGTAGTGTTTTTAAGCTTTAGCAAAACTATGCTTCGCACAAAAGCTTATGGCATAAAAACGCAGATATACACAGAAAAGTTGTGTTTTTACAGCATTTCTCAACTTTTATCAGAGTTTGAGTGTTTTTACAGCTAAAAACTTCTCGAAACCCACTAGTTCTGGCTTTTTTCCAGCCAGAAAACACCCCTGCCAAAAAACACTGATAACAGCCTATGTATGTATGGACAGACAGGATAACGTGTTGGGGAGTTTACTAGCTGCAAGAAAGAAAAAAAATGGCTGAAGCCAAACACAGCAGCTGTAAAAACGTCCAGTGTGCATGAGGCCTCACAATGCTGTAGAGCCCTCTATCCCTCCTGCTGCCATTTTTGGAGCTTTCCCATTCCACCAGGGAACTGAAGACTACTGTGAGAAATCGAATCAACTGCTAACAGAGTTAGGGGAACATTCATTTTTCCAATCTCCTCTGTGATGAATGAAGCCGGACATGACAAGGATTTCTTAGTTTCCAATTTTAGGGCTGTCATTCCCTTACTGTTACACCTAGGGAAGCAGCTGATCAAACGGATTTGTATTGAAAGCCAAGTCACACCATGAATGGCACAAGAACATGCTGTGCTTTCCTGTGCAATTCACATACAATCTAGATGCAGTGCGATTTCATCCCATTCGTGTGAATGGGCCATTGTGCTGGACCGCATCAAAAAGTAGTGCATGTACTACTTTATAAAATACACAGCAATCGGATCACATGCTACTTCAGCACTGCATTTGCGACTTGCGTTTGGAGTTGGTAAAGGGTTGCAAAGTCTCAAGGTTTTTCACCCTCAATGCCTAGACCACCCCCCCCTTTTGATACCCGAGTCCATCCATTCCCGCAACGTGCATGAGCCCAGTGGCTCCAGCCGCTGTCTCTGTCCTCATTGGAAGGATTGAAAGCAGCAGAAGCCATTGGCTCCCACTGCTGTCACTCAAATCAAGTGACACAAATGCGAGGGGAGGGGCCCTGCTGTCTGTGTCAAAGGACACATGCAGTGGGACTCAGGAACACGCCCACACGGGTACCTCCATGGAAAGTGGCTCTTCATCACCCGATAAAGGGGGAGGAGCCAGGAGTGCCAACGGGGCACCCAAGAAGAGGAGGATTGATCTGCTCTGTGCAAAAACCCTTGCACAGAGCAGGCAAGTGTAACTTATTTTTTATAAAAGCAAGCAAAACACTATCCAATACCATCACAATGGTCTTGTTCACCCCATGTGAAATCAATAAAGAAAAAGAAGGAGGAGCAGCATTAAAAGACATAAAATATATTTTTTCTAAAATAAAGCGCCCCCCCCCCATGCGCAAATGCACACATAGGTATGGAATACATCACTGAACCACGACCGTTTTAGTGAGATCAATCATTCCTGCACCAGAGTTAACGTTTAGCTAAACTATTAACCTGTAAATGTCTTTAAAGTGGTAGTAAAGCCTGAAAAATATATATATATTCCCTGCAAGTTAAGTATGCACCACATACTAGCACTTTATGAAAGACTAAAAAGACCTAAAACAAAGCCCTCCAGCAACAATCACCACTGACAGAGGTTCCATTTCCATGGGCTCCAGCCGTCTGAATTGCCAAACCGCAATGACGTCACTCACGTGTATGCGCACGAGAGTAGTGGCAGAGGCACAGAGCTCTGAAGGAATGGCATACTCTGTATGCTGCCCCATCAGAGCGCAGTGCGCTGGCGAAATCCCCGACTGCAGAAATAGTGAATATCCCCTAATAGTGCACATTTAGGAGATATTCCTTGTACCTACAGGTAAACCTTATTATACACTTACCTGCAAGTACAAGTCACCAAGCAGTGTTTACTATTACTTTAAAAGAGAAGTATGAGAATTAGAGTTACTGCAGTTTTATACTTACCTAGGTGGATGCAGCATCGGTCCGATGCTGCATCTGTCCCCCGGCGTCTCTGCACCAAGAACCGAGCCATTGAACGTCGCCGATAGCTCGGTTCTCTCACTGCTCCTGCCTGTCAGCTGCTCTGCTTCTCCACGCTAACTGGAGTGTTGAGCTGTGGAGGGGCGGGGAGAGGCCATCTCAGCGACTCGCTGAGACGGCCATCAGTCAAGGCACCTGGCAGATTCAGACTCCCAAACTCAGGATGACGCAGTGCCTGGACTGATATTGGCGACGTCAGCAGAGAGCAGATCACTCTACTGAAAATGGGTCACCTACAATTTCTGGTTTGTCATAGGTGGTTTCACATGTGCAATTTTAAATCTTGACAGGTTAGGTATTAGCCAGAAAACGCACCCCGTCCCAACGATGTTCAAACTACACATGTGAGGTATCGCCGCGATTGGTAGAGCGAGAGCAATAATTCTAGCCCTATACCTCCTCTGTAACTCAAAACATGCAACCTGTAGATTTTTTTAAACGTCGCCTATGAAGATTTTAAAGGGTAAAAGTTTGTCGGCATTCCACGAGCGTACGCAATTTTGAAGCGTGACATGTTGGGTATGAATTTACTCGGCGTAACATTATCTTTTATAATATTAAAAAAAAAATGGGGATAACTTTACTGTTGTCTTATTTTTTAATTAAAAAAAAGTGTAATTTTTTCACCAAAAAGTGCGCTTGTAAGACCGCTGCGCAAATACGGCGTGACAGAAAGTTTTGCAACGATCGCCATTTTATTCTCTAGGGTGTTAGGATAAAACATATACATAATGTTTGGGGGTTCTAATTAGAGGGAAGAAGATGGCAGTGAAAAATGACATTAGAATTGCTGTTTAACTTGTAATGCTTAACTTGTAATACCAACGGCCACCACCAGATGGCACCAGCTCACATCTGGTGGTAATAACTTGTAATACCAACGGCTCACCACCAGATGGCGCCAGCTCACATGGCGACCGGGATTTGTCGAGCCCTGATTTAGGAGTATATTTTCCTGAAAATTTGGTAAATCACTGGCGGAAGTACCATGTGTGAAAAAAAAATTGCAACAGCCACCATTTTATTCTTCAGGGCCTCCGCTTTCAGAAAATATACAATGGTTGGGGAATCAATGTAATTTTCTACACCCCCCCCCCCCCCCCCCAAAAAAGCAGATTTTAACATGCATGTTAAAATTTAACCACCTGCTGACCGCTCTCACAGTAAATAGGGTTTGGGTTTAATTCTGGGTTTAGGATGCGCATTCATGTGCGCCCTGTCGATCTGTGCTTTGATTGGACATAGTGAGAGTTTGCTAGCAGATTTCAGCCAATGATTTTGGCTGAAAACTGCCGATCGGCTGTGTCCAATCACACACGCAGAGTTCTGCGTTTACAAAAACATACAGAACTCAAGGAACAGCCAGATCGCTGTACATACTCCTTAAAAACAGCCAGATAAGTAAAAGCAGCACACATTACACATAGTTAAGCACACGGTTAACCCCCTTGATTGCCCCTTGCATGTTAACCCCTTCTCAGCCTATGTCATTAGTACAGTGTCAGTGTACACCAAGGGCCTCCAAACTTTTGAAACAAATAACCAGTTTACTGTCCTTCAGATTTTTGGGCCCGGACTGTGGCCACTGTAAAGAGAAAATGCCCAGGTGTCAATAGGAGTCAACAATGCCCCACCACTGGCATTAGTGAGAAAAGTATTGCTCCATTGTTGATATCAGTGGAAAGAATAGTGCTCCATCATTGGTGCCTTGTATCAGTGCAAGGAATAGTGCCCCAGGGGCCAGATAAAAGCAAGCAAAGGGCCGCATTAGCCCTGAATTAGTGTCACTAGCAACTCCCAGCCAGTGTCTGTTAGCAGGAGATTGCCCAACACCCTATCGTAGTCCCACAATAAAATGATGATCAACACTATTACAGTATAGTGTCTATAGCTGTGTAAATTCCAGTATAACCATAGATTGTAGACACTATAAAAACGTTCACACAAAGCAAACACATTTTTTTATTGGATATATTTTATGACAGAAAGTAGAAGTTATCTGTATTTTTTATTTTTTTTTTAAAACATTCAGTATTTTTTTGTAAAAAAAAAAAAAAAAAACACACAAAAAGCAAACACACACACACACACACACAGGTGATCAAATACCACCAAAAGAAATCTCGATTTGTGTGTGTATATAAATGATAAAAATTATATTTGGGTACAGTTCTGCATGACTGCGCAATTGCCAGTCAACCACTTGCCTATCGAGCTATAGCTAAATGGCGGCTACAGTGCGGTCGGCTAGTTCTAGGACAGCATCATATGACAGTGTCCCGTGATCACAGGGGGGCGGGTGGTGCGCTCTGTAAATACAGTGTCCTCCGGGCACTGCTGATCACAGATTGAGGTAAAGAGCCAATCAGCGGCTCTTTACCATGTGAGCTGCTGTGTTCAATCACAGCTGATCACAGATGTAAACAAGGAGACGATTATGAGCATGAGGAGAGAGACAATAACCGGCTTCTATTCAAGAAACATGTACACTGATAATCAGTGTCCTGACTATCAGTGCAGTCCCAACAGTGCCCACCAATGCAGCCTACCAGTGCTCACCAGTGAACGCGAAAAATTACCTGTTTGCATCATGTTATAACAAATTTTCTTCTAAATTTTCGGTCTATTCGTATATGTTTAGCAAAAAATAAAAAACCCAGTGGAGATTAAATACCACCAGAGGAAAGCTCTATGTGTGTGAAAAAGTGTCATCGCGCGATTGTCAAGGTGTGAAAAGGCTGGCCTGGGCAGGAAGGGAGTAAAACCTTCCATAGCTTAAAGGGGAGGTTCACCCTAAAAACAACTTTTTCTTATTACACTGGCCCCCCACATTACTATACGATTATGCCTGTTAGTTTTTTTTGATGCTGTACATACCTTGATACAGCATATTCACCCGTGGCTTCGGGGTTGCGAGTCCCGCGGGAGTGGGCGTTCCTATCATGCTGGTGATTGACGTTTTGACAAAAAAAAAAAACGAGCTCCCCCCGTCGCGTAAGCTGCGTCACGATTAGCGAAAGGAGCCGAACGGCGAGTCGGCGCTATACTGTGCCTCGCTGTTCGGCTCCTTTCGGCAATCGTGACGCGGCTTATGCGACGGGGGGAGCTCGTTTTTTGTCAAAACGTCAATCACCAGCATGATAGGAACGCCCACTCCCGCGGGACTCGCAACCCCGAAGCCACGGGTGAATATGCTGTATCAAGGTATGCACAGCATCAAAAAAAAACTAACAGGCATAATCGTATAGTAATGTGGGGGGCCAGTGTAATAAGAAAAAGTTGTTTTTAGGGTGAACATCCCCTTTAAGTAGTTAAAAAAAAAAAAAAAAAACAGCAGAGCGGTAAGGAAGTGGTGTATGAGTGTTTGCACTTCCCATAGCGAGTGGTCTCATGATCGGGCAGTCAGGGAGAAGATCCTCTCTATAAGATGACAAGCACGCAGCGATCACACATCTTGAGAGGGGCGCGGCCATGAACGGGTTAACCGGTGACTTCTCCACCCCTTGTTATTTCCGTAACACCCGCCAACCACAACATGGGGAACCGACACTTCCGGGGTTATTGGGCGCGTCCACCTGCACCAAAATACACAGGGGTGTTCTGCGTTCACTGATCTCCCAAGAGCGGAATACAACCCTACAACTTCTCTGTACGATACCATGGCCGACACAACGACTATTTATTACCATCTGGGCTTAATCCGCAAATATATATATATATATATATATATATATATATATATATATATATATATATATAAAAGAGGCAAACTCGTAAACCAATAGTGTCACGTATGCACCCCTACAAGCGTGACAGAGTGGTACGGTCAAATGAAGGTGACCTTGATTACGGCTTTGAGAGCGGACTGTCAGGCTGGGGTTGCTATGTACTGTACACGCGTTACCATGTGACCGTCTAATTGGGCCAGAGGCCTGGGCTTCCCCCACTTTAGACAGCGTCCATTAAACCTGCTGGGAGTTGTATTTCCACAAAATATACACACACACACACGCCTTTCATGTCACACCACACAATGCTTATACTCCATTTCTTTCCATACTGCAACAGATGTGACCACGTGACCAGTCAAACTGCTACTAAATGGAAGGTTTCCCATCTGCCATTACGGGAAAGAAGGAGATCTCCTCTAATCGGATTTTATAGGGATAGGTTGACAGGTTGCTTCTAGTCCCACATAATCGCAGTGGGCCTCTTAAAGGGTTAGTTCACCTTTACCACAAACCTGCCTATGCAGATAAGAGGTGTGTGTAGATACCTGCTACAAGTGCAAGCCGTTTACACACCTTGTGAGAACTCCCTGAAGGATGCATAGCGAGAGAGGCCTAGATGTCACTGTACCGTCACAGACGTGAGCTCAGAGCATCAGGGGGCAGAGAAAGCTTGTGAGGGTGCACAGTAATGGGTTACCAACACCCTTGTTTTCCAGTCAGACTTCAGGAGGTATGAAAATGGCCTACACTTATACAAGGGTATTATTTACCTTTGGTGCCGTTTGTTTTTATGTACAGACATCCCTTATCTGCATTTTTTGGTAAAAGGTAAACCATGCCTTTTATATGTATGTTACTAGACGTAACATTCCCCCTCCCCGGGCTCTGCCTCAGCAGCCACAGAATCTTAGACCCTGTTCACACGGAGGGCGGGTTTGAAATCGGGCGAGTTCACCTGATCTTGGCCGATTTCAAACCTGCGTTTCCGTGCGAGTTCGGGGGCAATTTGAAAGACATTTGTGTGGGTTCCCTGCACAGATGTCTATTGAAAGCGCCCCCAAAATCACCAAAAGTAGTGCAGGAACTACTCTTGGAAATCGGTGCGGTGCATCACTAGGAGAGAAAGCACTCACCTGGACCTGTGATGTCACTTCCTGTCAGGTGCACCACCAAGGTAGTGATCCACCACCCTTCCAACAATGGCAAGAAACATTCGTCAGGATCTCAGCCAGCAAGGGACCTACCCTGTTGAAGCAGGTTGCCGTTTAATTTAGCAATCATGTTGCTGCCGAGTTCCTGTCCGACAAGGGCCAAAGGCTGACCATACAATCTGATTGTACAATCTCCTTTAGGGCCATTTCACATGGGCAGTCTGCCCGGGAGACTCAGCGAGGGAATCGATTCGCTGAGCAGACAGGTCTCCGCTCACTGTGCCGAGACGGACCTGTCAGAGCCCCGCTGTTCTCTATGGAAAAAGGACCGCCTGTCCGTTTTCATCTGATCCCATCTTCCAGACAGATGGAAAATACCTCCATCTGTCTGGATTTCCCGGACAGGATCAGATGGGATAGCAGCAGGTGTCAGTGGACATGTCACCGCTGATATCCGCTGCGCCATAGGAGTGAATGGAGGCTTCGATCAGATCCTCCTGAAAAACTAACAGGCAGACCTGATCGAAAAGCCTGTGTGAAAGGGCCCTTAGATCTTCCATTAACTATGCAGTACGAGGGCCTGCCTGATTTGATACCAATTGAATAGATTGCCTAGGTTTGTCCTCTTATTACAACATTTTGGTAAGGGAGATAGTACAATGAGATTGCATAGTGTATGGCCAGCTTGATGCACAGCTCTCACACAAATGCGTTTTAGAACACTGCGTCTGCTAACTAAACTAAACTGTATGTTTGGTGCCGTGTTCAACAAGTGCATCTGCTATAGAAAGGAATATAGTATAGTACCTTATTAAAAAAAAAAAAAATTGGAGAACACTCCAATCCAAAAAAGGAACACAGGCGACAAGGTTGCGCACCGGCGGGTTCGCACAGCACACGTACAAAGCCCGCCAAGAAGTCGGCACTGCGCTAATCACAGGCAGGGAGACGTTTCCTGATCTCAGCAGCTGTGCATTGGGACAATGTCTCACTGCCTGTCATTAGCGCAGCGCCGACTTCCTGGCAGGCCCTGCACGTGGGCTGGGCGAACACGCCTGAGCGCATCCTTAACAGGGAGGTATGGACTTTGGAGCAGAACAGTGCTAAAGATACTAATGGCAACAGCCAATTGGGGGCTGGGAGTGATCAGTGAGGATTTTTAACTTTTCTGACAATTTCTCCCACTAAAATCCAGCCGATGATAAGCCTGGATGGCCTGAGATGACGGTAAGCGTGGGCGCCCCGCATTCAGTAAATCATTGTATGAGAAGCTGGGAGAGAGACATTAGAAGACAATGGACACGTATAGACCCATTTTTGTTCCGACTCCCAACAGACAGAAATTAGAATACAAATGCCAAGCTGATGTTGCCCAATTCCCAGACACATGATAATAAGAGCATAGTTTAACCCATGAGCATCTACCTAAACCTGAAATGTCAGTTTGGGTAGACAGACCATTTAATGATACTTTACAGAAAACAGACAGACATCCTACTAATCCACCCGACACTGCCGTCCTAGACACCAAATTACAACACAGAAAAGTCTACACTGCAAACACCACACCTTTCATTTACTTGGATCATGCTTAACTAGTACATCTCACAAGAAAACTCTTGTTCATTTTTGTATGAATAATTAAATAATACACAGTATTGGGAATGCTTAAACAACTTCTAAACTATGTTGATTTCTCCCATATTCCCCCCCCCCCCCCCCCCTCCAAAAGTACACACAACCGATCAGACACATTCATCTGTTACTGCACGACACCAGCACAACCAAGATGAACAGATTGCAAAGCTGTCTGTGTCTTGTGAAATGGGTTGTTAAATATCAACCTCTAGGCCTCCAACAATCGCTCACATTTTTCACAGGCTTACAGATCAAGGACAGACAGATCACAGCAGACACACACGCTCCAGGACTGGAGGTCCAGCGCTGGGTCCCTTGTTCGAATTCATAGGCCAGAGGAAGTAGTAAAGAGACTGAAACACAAGGGCATTGTAAATGTCTAGCAAGGATTCTCCCAAGGGCATGAAGACAACATTTCCCAAGCAGTGTAGGAAAAAAAAAAACGAATGCAACTAGATAAAAGCTTTACTCTACTACACTGCAATATACGTCTACTGACCCATATTTTACCAAACAAGCTAAGGATCGCTTGAAACAGAGGGCCAGATTCACAGAAGAGATACGACGGCGGTCTTCATAGAATCAGTTCCGCATAGATAGCCCTAAGATCCGACAGGTGTAATTGACTTACACCGTCGGATCTTAGGATGCAATACTTCGGCCGCTGCTGGGTGGAGTTTGCGTCGTTTTCCAGCGTCGGGTATGCAAATTAGGTTTTACGGCGATCCACAAAGGTTTTCGCGTTCGTTACGTCGTCGCTAGTAATTTTTTCCCGTCGCAAAGTTACGGCTGCTTTAACATGGCTTAACTTTAGATGAGCCATGTTAAAGTATGGCCATCGTTCCCGGGTCGAATTACAATTTTTTTTTTATTTGCGTAAGACGTCCGGGAATACGGTAGTACGTTACGCACGTCGCCGTTCAAAAAAATGACGTCACTTCGCGCAAAGCACGGCGGGAATTTCTAAACGGAGCGTGCAGTACGTCAGGCGCGGGAGCGCGCCTAATTTAAATGGTACACGCCCCATTTGAATTGGGCAGGCTTGCGCCGGACGTCTTTACGATACACCGCCGCAAGTTTACATGCAAGTGCTTGGTGAATCAGGCACTTGCGCTGAAAACTTGCGGCGGTGTAACGTAAACATGACACGTTACGCCGCCGGAGTTTTCTGTGAATCTGGCCCATAATGCTTAAAGGTTTATGGTTCGGTGCAGCCGCTATTGCAGTCTCTAGTTTTCGTAAATAACCCCCACAGTTTTTATGCAGTATTGTACTATGTACTTCTATACACTGACATGGAGTATATACTACGTCAAACACACTTCTTCTATGTAGTACTGTACTATGTACTTCTATACACTGACATGGAGTATATACTACGTCCCACACACTTCTTCTATGTAGTACTGTACCATGTACTTCTATACACTGACATGGAGTATATACTACGTCACACACACTTCTTCTATGTAGTACTTTACTATGTACTTCTATACACTGCGACATGGAGTATATACTACGTCACACACACTTCTTCTATGCAGTACTGTACTATGTACTTCTATACACTGACATGGAGTATATACTACGTCACACACACTTCTTCTATGTAGTACTTTACTATGTACTTCTATACACTGCGACATGGAGTATATACTACGTCACACACACTTCTTCTATGCAGTACTGTACTATGTACTTCTATACACTGACATGGAGTATATACTACGTCACACACACTTCTTCTATGCAGTACTGTACTATGTACTTCTATACACTGACATGGAGTATATACTACGTCACACACACTTCTTCACTATGTGCTTTCTATACACTGTTTACATGAAGAACATCCTAGGTCAAATGGACAACACTATGTACATCTACACACCAACATGGAGTATGTTCTACATGCACTTCTATGGAGTACTTCATTCCTGTGTCACATGGACTTCTTTTATGCAGTACTGTACAATGTACTTCTCTGAACTCCAACGTGGAGTATGTCCTATACCACACACTCTTCTATGCAAAACTGTACTATAAGCATGGAGTATGTACTATGCCACATACATCATGTAGTACTGTGCTATGAGCTTCTCTACACTAACAGACTATGCCCTAATTTCACACAGGCTTCTATTATGCAGTAGTGTACTTCTTTACATTACATGGAGTATGTCCCGTCATACACACTTCCATACATTACATGGAGTATGTCCCGTCATACACACTTCCATACATTACATGGAGTATGTCCCGTCATACACACTTCCATACATTACATGGAGTATGTCCCATGTCATACACACTTCCATACATTACATGGAGTATGTCCCATGTCATACACACTTCCATACATTACATGGAGTATGTCCCCCTCATACACACTTCTATACATTACATGGAGTATGTCCCCCTCATACACACTTCTATACATTACATGGAGTATGTTTCATGTCATACACACTTCTATACATTACATGGAGTATGTCCCCCTCATACACACTTCTATACATTACATGGAGTATGTGCCATGTCATACACACTTCCATACATTACATGGAGTATGTCCCCCTCATACACACTTCTATACATTACATGGAGTATGTCCCCCTCATACACACTTCTATACATTACATGGAGTATGTTTCATGTCATACACACTTCTATACATTACATGGAGTAAGTCCAATCATACACACTTCTATACATTACATGGAGTAAGTCCAATCATACACACTTCCATACATTACATGGTGTATGTTCCATGTCATACACACTTCTATACATTACATGGAGTATGTTCCATGTCATACACACTTCTATACATTACATGGAGTATGTTCCATGTCATACACACTTCTATACATTACATGGAGTATGTGCCATGTCATACACACTTCTATACATTACATGGAGTATGTTCCATGTCATACACACTTCTATACATTACATGGAGTATGTTCCATGTCATACACACTTCTATACATTACATGGAGTATGTTCCATGTCATACACACTTCTATACATTACATGGAGTATGTTCCATGTCATACACACTTCTATACATTACATGGAGTATGTTCCATGTCATACACACTTCTATACATTACATGGAGTATGTTCCATGTCATACACACTTCTATACATTACATGGAGTATGTTCCATGTCATACACACTTCTATACATTACATGGAGTATGTTCCATGTCATACACACTTCCATACATTACATGGAGTATGTTCCATGTCATACACACTTCCATACATTACATGGTGTATGTTCCATGTCATACACACTTCTATACATTACATGGAGTATGTGCCATGTCATACACACTTCTATACATTACATGGAGTATGTTCCATGTCATACACACTTCTATACATTACATGGAGTATGTTCCATGTCATACACACTTCCATACATTACATGGTGTATGTTCCATGTCATACACACTTCTATACATTACATGGAGTATGTGCCATGTCACACTTCTATGGTGCAGTACTGTCCTAAGTACTAGTTACAGAGGACTCCCTCCAGCAGTGCAGGGATACAATGGAACACACTGTGTGTACACAATACCCAGAGCTCTGCTGCAGGCATGGAGGAGGAATAATATGCTTTCCTCTGGGTATCCCTCCTTTGCTCCACTGAGTCTCAGAAGGTCTCCTTCCCCCCGTCCCCCTTGCACAGTGTGGAGGTCATTACCACAGCAGGGTCCCGGGCACTTGTCAAGGCTGTGAGCGGTGGCTGGGCTCTGTACGCCGGGCTCCTCCGTCTTGCTGACCATGTCCTCTGTGTTAGATGGCGCTGGAAGGACAGAGCCGGTGTCCCTCACACACAATCACACGTGGTGTAGCTGTAACCTCTGCCACCCGACCTTCCACAGTACACTGCACCGACGGCGGCCGTCACAGGACAAACTTCCCCCTGCCTGCTGAGTCACTGAACGCCTTAAAGAGACCGCGCCTACATCCTGTGTGTTTACATTCTACAGACAGCCTGTGACTGGGGCTTTCTAGTGTTCTACAGTATCAGAGCTTTTCAGAAGACATAAACCCAGAGCTTTTTTTCTCAAAAAATAGGTGCAGGAACTCAACCACGACCCCATTCAAATTTCACAAACAGTAGAAGGGTATTAAAGGGGCATTAAATACCAGGATTGCATTACATACATAGTGCAGAGTTCAGGGGGTTACACACAGAGTGCAGAGCTGTCACTTGTGAACACAGAAACCAGACTTCTGTATTTACAAGTGATTGTGGTGAGCAGGCACCAAAGGGTCTGAGCCAGAGGTGGTGGAACTGAGTTCCCCCAAGTTCCCCCTGAAAAAAAGCCCTGCATAAACCATAGTATTACCAATCACAATGCACTAGTATGTAAGTGTGTGTGGAAATGTTAAAGGATACACAGTGTTATACTGTATATTATGTGTCCTGAATGCTTCCAACTGAAAGAGAACTGCGAGAAAGTATAATAGAGCGATGACCAAGTGCCGTAACCCATAGCAACCAGCAGAGCCAGATTCAGCTGGAGTTCTTCAGGATCTGTGGGACCCTCATACATAATTCATTAAAAACTGACGCAATTTACCAAAGTAAACTCTTTTAGGCTTCCTTCACACTGAGGCAGTTTTCAGGCGTTTTAGCGCTAAAAACAACGCCTGTAAAGTGCCTGAAAACTGCCTCCCATGCCCCTCCAGTGTAAAAGTCTGAGGGCTTTCGCACTGGGGCGGTGCGCTTGCAGGATGGGAAAAAAAGTCCCGCAAGCAGCATCTTTGGAGCGGTTTGGGAGCACTATATACAGCGTTCCCAAACCGCACCTGCCCATTGGAATAAATGGGCAGTGCTTCCAAAGCACTTTTCAACCCTTTCTTCAGCGGCTAGCAGGGGTTAAAAGCGCCCCGCAAGCAGCTAAAAAGCACCGCTAAAACGACGGTAAAGCGCCACTAAAACGAGCTGCGACTTACCGCCAACACGGCCATGGTTGCAGTGTGAAAGCAGCTTTACATAAGACTGCAGGGAAAATATTACTTCCTAAGACACATTTTAATAAAATAAACATATTATTTACCCACTTCAATACCAGGCACTTCCCCCCCTTCCTGCCCAGGACAATTTTTAGGTTTCAGCGCTGTCGTATTTTGAATGACAATTGTGCCACTACAACACTGTACCCAAACAACATTTTTATAATTTTCTTCCCACAAATAGAGCTTTCTTGTGGTGGCATTTTATCACCTCTGTGGGTTTTAAATTTTTGCGCTATAAAAAAACACTGACAATTAAAAATAACATTTTAAATGAAATCCAGGGACATTTTATTTCTTTACTAGTAATGGCGGCAATCAGCGACCCTCTGTCCATAGCCGGCCTTACTCTCCAGGCCCCCGGCTACTACTGGGTGGGGAGTGGAGGAAGATCACTCCGCCAGGGAAGGCAAGAAAGATAAGCAGGCAGGCGGCTGGCCGGGACTTGAGCCAAGGCAAAAAAACATGCTGAATGGGCATGCGCCCGGCACTAGAGAAATATTCCCTCCGCTCCAGCCAGGGCCAGATTAAGAACATCATGGGCCTGGTGCTGAGGATTTTGGTGGGGCCCTTTATAAATAATAAATAAATGCGTGAAAAAGACATGAACGCAGCCCGGCCAAGGCAAGTGACCAAAGGCACAGAACCCAGAAGGAAAACCGGGTGAAGATGGAAGTGCCCGGGCCCCGCCTGATTCATCACAGCGCAGCACTGGAGGGCTCAGTCTGAAAATTTAAGTGTACACTAATGTGCTAATATGCTGTGCATACTTGTACGTTGTGGCATAACCTACCCCAGGGCCTCTAAAAAGTAGTAATGTCAGGAAAGTTTACTACCGCTTTATTATCACAGGATCCCAGGAGCCTCTCATGGGGCCCCTACTGACCCAGTGGCCCTTGGGCAGTGCCTAAGTGCACAGTTGCCAACATTTAAAAAATATTTTCAGGGACACTTTTTTATATAAGTGCTATATTTAGAGTAGCTGAGATCAACGATGTTCCTCTATACATCATAGAAGTAATCACAAAATTAAATAAGTACTAATAATGGGGCAGAACAAATATGAGAACTGAGATTTCCTTTAGTTGAACTAACACAAGTGTGTCCATTCTAGAGCTGGTAACATTGAGGATATTCAGTATAATTTTAAATAACTGTTTTTGTGGTTGAGCGACATAGGGGAGGAGTATGGACGGTATATAAGTGGGAAGTATGTGCAGGTGAGGGAGAGGAATGTGGAGGGTCTAACAGTGGGCACTATGTACAGGAGAGGAGTGCAAAGGGTACGGAAAAAAACACTATGTACAGGAGAGGAGTGTGAAGGGTATGACAATGGGCAGTATGTACAGGAAGAGTGAGGGGGTATGACAGAGGGTAGTATGTACCAGAGAGAAGTGTGGAGGGTATGATGGGGCAGTATGTACAGGAGAGGAGTGTGGAGGGTATGACAGTGGGCAGTATGTACAGGAGAGGAATGTAGACGGTATGATAGTGGGCTCTATGTATAGGAGAGGAGTGTGGAGGGTATGACAGTGAACACTATGTATAGGAGAGGAGTGTGGAGGGTATGACAGTGGGCACTATGTATAGGAGAGGAGTGTGGAGGGTATGACAGTGAGCAGTATGTACAGGAGAGGAGTGTGGAGGGTGCGACAGTGGGCACTAAGTACAGGAGAGAAGTGTATGACAGCAGGCACTATGTACAGGAGAGGAGTGTGAAGGGTATGACAGTGGGCGCTATGTATAGGAGAGGAGTGTGGAGGGTATGACAGTGGGCACTATGTACAGGAGAGGAGTGTGTAGGGTATGACAGTGGGTACTATGTATAGGAGAGAAGTGTGGAGAGTATGACAGTGGGCACTATGTACAGGAGAGGAGTGTGGAGAGTATGACAGTGAGCACTATGTACAGGAGTGGAAGGATATTTAGGGACTGAGTAGTGGTTAAGCGGGTCATACATGGATTGAAAATACGCCAATTATGCAGAGACCAGCCATAGTCAATCTATGTATGGGCTAGCTGGTTTTACACAAGTCAATCTATTAATCAACTTGAGTACAACCAGCCTGTTTTTTTTTCTTAAAACAATCAGTGCTGCCAGCTAAAGTTAGCAACACTGATCATTGTACGCACTGGCAGAACACAATAACACTGCAGGAGTGATTCCCCCATCCACAGGTCAGCAGGTGAGAGGGTGTGTGGGGACAGGCTGGGGAGAGATACTAGTCAGTGGCTGGGTAGGCACTGGTAGTATCAGAGCCAGATACACACAGGTTACATACGCCACGATCGTTAGAGTGAGAACAATAATTCTAGTACTAGACCTCCTCTGTAACTCTAAACATGTAACCTAAGAAAATGTAAAGCATCGCTTAGGATACCAAAAAAAATTGTGCTAACTTAACTAACTGTTTTTTTAATGAATGAAACATTTTTTTCCAAAAAAACATGTTTGAAAAATTGCTGCGCAAATACCGTGCTAGAGCTGCACAATTAATCGTTAAAAAAATCGTGATCTCGATTCAACCCCCCTGACGATCTTCAATGCAGAGTTTGCTGATTCTTTCATATAACAAGTGGAAAGACTTTCAGCTGTCAAAAGAAAATATCTGGGCAGTCTGCCAAGTTTTTAACAGGAAACATTGTAACTGACACTTCCTTCTTAGATCAAAGGGATACACTTATGTGTGTAAAGAAAAAATCTGGGCAGTCTGCAAAGTTTGTAAACAAAATGAAACATTGTAACCAACATTGTAACTAAATTTAACCACTTAAAGTCCAACACTTGTTTCTTAAGTTAGAAAGCAATATTATTTGCTAGAAAATTACTTGGAACTGCCAAACATTATATATATTTTAGCAGAGACTCCAGGGAATACAATGGCTATTGCTGCAATATTTTATGTCACACTGCATTTTCCCACTTCAATGAATAATAAAAACCATAAAAACAAAACAGTGAAGTTAGCCCATTTTTTTTATTTGTTTGTTTTAATGTGAAAGATGATGTTACGCCGCAACAATCGTGAGAGAATCGTCATCTATCTTCTAAGCAAAAAAAATGCAATTCTCATTTTAGCCAGAATCGTGCAGCTCTACACTGTGCAACATAAAAAGTGCAAAGACCACCATAGAGTAATTTTCTAGCAAAAAACAAATGATGATTTTTACATGTAGTAGAGAAGTGTCAGAATTGGCCTGGGTGGCAAGGGGTTAATTACCATGAGTAATATACAAATAATTATTATAAGCACTGTGATCCTATCAGTCTGCTGTAGTGTGTCAGCTTGTATTTATATTGGCCGCTCTGAATGTAGCTTCTGACAGGCTGTGCAAGCAGGCCCGTATCTTCGGAACCATAAATGATAGCCGTCCCATATTTTAACCAGTTGTGGGGTAGCTCTTCCTATGCCTACCCCCAAATGTGGGGTTTCTGTGACCTCTGGTCATCGAGCTACAACCCCCCAAATTCGATCTTAAAAAAAAAATTCTTAAAAAAAAAAAAAAAAAAAAAATTTTTTTTTTTTTTTTTTTTGGGCAAATGGGCCTATCTTGAGAAAGGGGCCTGGAGCTGCAGCTCCATCAGCCCCATTGTTAATCCGGCCCTGGCTCCAGCCAGCACATGGGGGCAGATCCACAGAGAGAGTACGCCGGCGTATCTACTGATACGCCGGCGTACTTTCAAATTTCCCGTGTCGTATCGTTGTTTTGAATCCTCAAAACAAGATACGACGGCATCTGGGTTAGATCCGACAGGCGTACGTCTTCGTACGCCTTCGGATCTAAGATGCAATTCTTCGGCGTCCGCTGGGTGGCGTTCCTGTCGTTTTCCGCGTCGAGTATGCAAATTAGCTATTTCCGACGATCCACGAACGTACGAGCGGCCGTCGCATTCTTTTACGTCGTCTCTAGTCGGCTTTTTCCGGCGTATAGTTAAAGCTGCTGTTTCGTGGCGTATAGTTAGACCTTTTATGTTAAGTATGGCCGTCGTTCCCACGTTTAATTAGAATTTTTTTTTTCGTTTGCGTAAGTCGTCCGTGAATCGCGGGATGGACGTAATTTACGTCCAAGTCAAAACAATGACGTCCTTGCGATGTCTTTTTGCGCAATGCACGGCGGAAAATTTAGGGACGGCGCATTCGCAGTTCGTTTGGCGTGGGGACGCGCTTCATTAAAATGAAACACGCCCCCCTATTTGCCGATTTGAATTAGGCGCCGTTACGCCGCGAGAGATACACTACGCCGCCGTTGTGGATTCAAAGCTGCCAAAAGTAAGTTACAGCGGCGTAGCGTATCTCACATACGCTGCGCCCATCTAATTGTATGTGGATCTGCCCCATGATCTTCAGAAAGGGGCACAGATAATGGAGAAAAATACATTCCCGTAAGCTAGTAGGAGCAGCGGAGCGGGGGTGTGTAATTCATATATTTTTATTTTTATTTTGCACTTACGGTCTTTGAAATTGTCCCAGCTCCTGTTCGAATCCAATACGGGGACAGACTTTGTCCAGGGACAGTGTCCTCAATCCGGGGACTGTTTCCAGAAACCAGGGATGTCTGGTCACCCTACCCTTCTTCTTATGACGTAGCACATGGATTGAATGTAGAAGGCTGGTGAAATAGTGGTTGATGTACCAAAGCAATGTACTCTTGTAAGAAAATGCAGAAAACTAGCTTTTGTGTAAATTCAACATACCAAATCCTAGTAACTGAATTCTCTGAGGCCCCGTACACACGGCCGAGGAACTCGACGTGCCAAACACATCGAGTTCCTCGGCGTGTTCAGTCCTGGAGCCGCCGAGGAGCTCGGCGGGCCGAGTTCTCCCATAGAACAACGAGGAAATAGAGAACATGTTCTCTATTTCCTCGCCGAGGTCCTCGTCGGCTTCCTCGGCCGAAAGTGTACACACGGCCGGGTTTCTCGGCGGAATTCAGCTTCCGACCGAGTTTCTGGCTGAATTCTGCCGAGAAACTCGGTCGTGTGTACGGGGCCTGAGTTAGGATATAGCATACTCTTAGGCCCGGATTCACGTAGAGCCGCGTAAATGACGTCCAGCCCCATTCACGGACGACTAACGCAAACAACTTAACTTTTTCAAATTTCGACACGGGAACGACGGCCATACTTAACATTGGCTGCGCCTCATATAGCAGGGGCAACTTTACGCCGGGAAAAGCCTAACGTAAACGTCGTAACTTTACTGCGTCGGCCGCGCGTACGTTCGGGAATTCGCGTATCTAGCTAATTTGCATACTCGACGCGGAATTCGACGGAAGCGTCACCTAGCGGTCAAAAAAAAATGCAGTTAAGATCCAACGGCGTAAGAGACTTTCGCCTGTCGGGTCTAATGGATATATATGCGTAACTGATTCTAAGAATCAGACGCATAGATACGACGGGTCAGATTAGGACTTACGACGGCGTACATGGCGCTGCGCCATCGTAAGTCCTTTGAGAATCTGGGTCTTAATCTCTATTGGTGATAACGGTATTCTTCTTAATTTCAGAGAGCTGCATTTGTTTTTTTCTCTTGTAGTATTATGTCTGCAAAAGATCCAAAGTACACCTGAAGACTTGTTTACAGTACTGTGTACTTTGAACAAGTTATTTTAGGTGAACTGTGCTAAACAGGAGAAGAGGTTTGTTACATGTATTATTTATTACATTACTATGGGGGTTATTTACGAAAGGCAAATCCACCTTGCACTACAAATGCATTTGAAATTGCATTGAAAGTGCACTTGGAAGTGCAGTGGCTGTAAATCTGAGGGGTAGATCTGAAATTAGGGAAGCTCTGCTGATTTTATCATCCAATCATGCAAGCTAAAATGCTGTTTTTTCTTTTTCTTGCATGGCCCCCTCGGATCTACAGCGACTGCACTTCCAAGTGCAATTTGCACTTGTAGTGCAAAGTGGATTTGCCTTTCGTAAATAACCCTATTGTAACAGGAGTCACTTTTGGGCACAGGTTGAGCCAGGAAATAAAGAGACATATATTGGATTGTTTTAACATGGACAGTAATCTACCATATATTCTTTAAATGTCGGTAAAGGATATTTTGACCCAACCAGTCAATACTAACTATTTTCTATGATTAGCCCTGACTAGTGACATGCTAATTGAGTCAGGGCCTGAAAGACATTTCATTGTCCTTGTGTAAAGGTGTTAATCCAGGTCTGCTCCCAGACCTCTAATTATGTATGCTAAATACTGTTTATGTGTGGAATGTACTTGTCGGAGACAGAGCGTCTGTCTGGGGATGTGGATTGGAAGGAGATCATTGTGTGATGTGTGGGTGGGGAGTTGATTGTTCCTTTAATGCCTTGTACTGTATATAAGACTGAAAGAAACCATTAAAGTTGTCATTACATTTGGAACAAGTACAGAGCTACGTGTCTCGTCTTGATTCTGGGAAAATGGTTCCCTGTCATGGATGGGATGGAAGGTCGTAAACGGTGGTAACTTTTACACCTATATCTTTATACACTGTATGTCATCATTTAGTGGCTGCTATGGTATCATTATACCACCGAGTTTCAAAATCAAGTTTATTTGCAGTGTGCAAGATCTTTAAATGTAGTCTGTCTACAACATAGATGAATAATAAATGGATAGTGTTGATGTTAATGTAGTGCTACCCCCACAGGAGCCGCTGGTGAATGTTGGTATCTCCCACCCTGCACAGCCAGGCAAAAAAATTTACACAGCACACTATAGTCAGAAAACACTCCTTGCAGCTTTGTTTTTATTTTATATGGGGAATTGAACTAGGATAGGGTTGAGGGTATTATGGGATGCCCATTTGATCAATAGCAGAACTCGTCAGGGACACAAACTATATATAACCTATATATACTGTAATCCTCAGTGACCCCGAAGACTCTGCTTCTCATGCCTCTGTAAATTTGTGGTGCATGGCACCCCCTATGCTTCAAAGCCTGCAAAAGGACCATAGAATTCCTGACATCAAGGAGAAGGATCATTATTTGTTGGCAACCCTCCTTGACGACTGTTACAGGGGGAACGTCTCAGAACTCATCCCATCCCCACAGAGGGAGCAGAAGATGAAACATCTTGAGGACACCTTAAAAAGAAGTATAAGCAACACCTTTGCAGACTCTGGTAGGTTACAGTCTCATGGAAAAGCTAGTTTTAAAGCTTCTGTTGGTCAGTGGAGAAAGTGGCCACCTCAGTGATGCATTTCAAATTTTTTTTGGTCCTCGATGCCCAGGACTGTCAGCTTCCACATCCCATCAGCAGCGTCTGCATCATATGGTGGAAGATTATCTAGGGGTGAAAACAGACATGGAAAGCATCCAGTTGACGATCCACTGGGTTACTGAGGCATGAAAATAGACCACTGGCCAGAACTTGCCCAGTATGCAACTAAGCTGCCCTGCATCCAGTGTGCTTTTCGACCAGGCATTCAGTGCGGCTGGAGGTTTTGTGACAGATAAAAGAGCGTGTCTCTCCACAGACTCCATTGACATTTATCAAAATAAATCATTCCTGGATTAGCAGCAGCTATCAAGCACCCGATGCCAATCTTGCTGATTAAGGCTGGGTTCACACTAGTGCAAATTGGATGCTGGTTATCTAGTATCCAATTCGCATGACAGGAAATTATGACCGGCTGTCAATGGAGTTGGTCCAAACATCTCCGGGGAGGCTGCAGAGCGAATTGCACAGAGGTCCCGTGCGTCTTTGGCTCCCTTTCAGGTTAGAATTCAGACAGAAATTTGGGCCTGATTCATCCCTGAAATGGAGAACAGGGACGCCCTGGACCCCTACTGTCAGCCACATCTGTCTGAAGTGTGAACAAAGCCTAAGTGTTTTTGGGATTGTGAAATCTCTGCAAGACAGTCTAGGCTGCCTAGTTTTGTGGGTGTTGATTTTATCTGGAAGAAATTTTTTGGTATACTGTAGATTTCATGGGCACAAATAACACCCAAGGAATTTCGTGTTTGGAGCGCTGACACCAAAATTGTATAATTCTGCAGTTCGCTAACAGTTTCGTTTTGGTCTCTCTGACACCTTAAAAGATGAACTTGTCAGAGTGGGAGTACCAATGTCCCTGGAGGATCTGATCAGCTTAACCATTCAGATCAATCAGCGATTACGGGAGAGACAATCCAAAAAGTTTGAAGGAACTCTTTCTGTGGCTTCAAAGTCTGACGTACCTGCTTCTTTATCTGTGGCATTTCCCAGAAAGAAGGAATAGCGTAAGGCCTACCACAGGAGCTTTCAGAGATCACCTCTTTCCCCGGCTGAGCGCCTCCGACGACAACATGCCAATCTATGTCTTTATTGTGGGGAGGCTGGCCACTTTATACAAACTAGCAAAAACTAGCAGAGCTTGCCTCCATCAGTCTCATATGATGCACCTTCCTGGAAAAGATCGGTCTCATGTCTCCCTCTCAATCATCCTTCAGTTTTCCGAAAGGTAAGTTTCAGTACCAGCTATCATAGACTCTGGGGCCTGTAGCTGTTTTGTGGATTCCGCATTTGTTTCCCTACATCAGGTTCCTGTGTGTGCCAAGAAGCAAGGATTCCATGTTCACCTGGCCGACGGCTCTGGCATTAAAATCAGGCCGGGTTACACAATAGACTGCACCTATTCTCTGTCAAACTTCCTCAGGTCACAACAAATTCCTCCGGTTTGATGACATAACAATCGCCCATGTTCCTGTCATCCTTGGCATTCCGTGGTTAAAGGCACATAATCCGCACATTAACTGGCTTACAGGAGATGTCTGCTTTTCATCCAACTACTGCCAGATGCATTGTTTTCCAGAAAAGACTGTTAATACCACTTCCCTACATTCTGACCTGGAAACCATAAAGTTGGTTCCTGCTGCCTATCATGAATACTTAGACGTATTTAACAAGAAGGGTGCAGACACTCTTCCTCATAGGACATACAGTATGATTGCCCTATTGAACTTTTACCAGGGGCCGAGATTCCTTTTGGTTGAATCTACCCTCTCTCTGAGACTGAACTGGAAGCCCTTTAATAAAGTTACAGTCAAGAACCAGTACCCCCTTCCTATGAATCCTGAACTCTTTCAGACAGTGCGGGGGGCATGAACATTTTCCAAGCTGACTTAAGAGGTGCATATAACCTAGTAAGAATCAGGGAAGGAGATTAATGGTAGACGACCTTCCGAACACGCTTTGGCCATTTCGAGTATCTGGTCATGTTATTCGGGCTCTGCAATGCCCCAGCCACATTCCAGCACCTAGTGAATGATGTTTTTGGGACTTTGACCTGTTTGTCATTGTTTATTTAGATGATATTCTTAAATTTTCTGAATCCATTGAATCACATCAAATTCATGTAAAGAAGGTACTGGGCCAGCCCCGGGAACACTGTCTTTATGCAAAAGCTGAAAAGTGTGCCTTCGAAGAACAAACCATACATTTTTTGGGACTTGTCATCTCTGCTGATGGCATCTCCATTGACCCACAGAAAGTCACTTCCGTTCTGGAATGGTCTGCCCCTACAGACAGAAAAGCTGTTCAGAGGTTTGTGGGATGCTTCAATTTCTATAGAAAATGTATCACAAACTTTTCTGGTATCATTACTCCTATCACACAATTAACCAAGCAGCACATTCCCTTCCACTGGACACCAGAAGCCCAAGAGGCCTTTGAACGATTAAAAGCTTTATCTTGAAGTATCTCGATCCATCCTTTGCCTATGTATTGGAGGAAGATGCTTCTAAAAGTGCAGTCAAGGCTATATTGTCCCAAAGTCAGGGTCCTAAGTCTTTACTTCATCCTGTGGCCTTTTTCTCCAAAAAGTTGAATCCTCCCGAGAGGATTTATGATGTGGGAGACCGAGAGTTGCTGGCTATCAAGGCTGCACTTGAAGAGTGGCGTTACCTCTTGGAAGGAGCTTCCCACCCAATCCTCATCTTCACGGATCACAAAAACGTAGAATACTTGAGGACGGCTAGACGGTTAAGGCCTCGACAAGCAAGGTGGGCACTGTTCTTTTCTCGTTTTATGTTCTACATCACTTATCGTCCTGGCTAATAATAATGGTAAGCAGAATGCCTTGTCCCGCATGTTTATTGACCCTGTGATATCCCTGGAACCTGATACTATTCTCCCAGCCAATATTTTTTGTTTCTTCAAACAGATCTGATGTCACAAATAAGAGCAGATGTGGTAAACCAACCACCTCCCCAGGACCTGGCTCTTCAATTAAGGAATGGCCTTTACTTTCATGAAGAGCAAATATTTGTCCCTGAACAATTCAGAGTTGCCATTCTGAGACGTTGTCATAATCACCCCCTAGCGGGGCACTTCGGAATCTACAAGACTGCCGATTTGATCTCCCATACCTTCTGGTGGCCAGATTTAATGCATAACTGCAAGAAACATGTTAACTCTTGTATCACATGCCTTCAAAATAAAACAGACAGAACCAAAACTTGAGGACTCTTGGAGCCTCTCCCCGTACCTAAGAAACCACAGAGAATGATCTCCATGGATTTGATCATAGAGCTTCCCCCATCTAAAGACTTCACTACCATTTTTGTCGTGGCTGATCGCCTGACCAAGATGGCTCATATCGTACCCTTACAAGGAACGCCTTCCGCCACAGAGACTGCCTCAGCCTTCATCAAAGAGATTGTTAAGTTACATGGTATTCCTGACAGCATTATCTCCAGCGGAGGGGTACAATTCACCTCTAGATTTTGGAGGGCTTTATGTGAAGCACTAAAAATTTAACTCCGCCTCTCCACAGCATACCACCCACAAACAAATGGACAGACTGAAAGAACCAACCAAACTCTCGAGCAGTATTTACAATGGTTTTTCCTCCTTTGCACAGGATGATTGGCTATCTCTCCTTCCACTGGCAGAATTCTCATATAACAATTCCATCCACTCAGCAACCAAGCAATCACCCTTTTTTGCCAACTACAGGTTACACCCCTCTTTTTTACCAGAATTATCTGTTGAATCTCCTGTACAAGACCGATTAAGCTTCCTCAGTACTAATAATCAATTATACGTGGGATATACTCCGCTGTGCAATAAGTGAACACAAAAATTAGCTGCCAACAGCTGAGACAAAGCAAAAACTGGTGAATATGAAGAACTGTAGCGCTTATTTTTGTTAAAGTCAGTTAGCAACACATATCAAATGTTGTAAACATACATATATATATATATATATATATATATATATATATATATATATATGAAATCTTAATTTGTAAATACATGTAGTCTTGTTGGAGCCAGAGATACAGTAACCGCATAACATGCGTAATGGGAAAAAAACTCACAAGGTAGTATTTATTAAAAAGATTAAAAAAAATAACACTCACATTTGGACGAACATCATAGGCATATCAAAGTGTAAGAGTGATGTGTGTGAATGGACCCACCCAACGCGTTTCAACTAAATAGTCATCATCTGGGACTCCATGTTCTTCCAAATGTGAGTGTTCATGTTTTTATCTTTTTAATAAATACTAACTTGTACAGTATCACACTATGAGTTTTTTTCCCCATTACGCATGTTATGTGGTTACCGTATCTCTGGCTCAAACAAGACTACATATTTACACTTCCTGGTGTGGATTCATATGTGGATTCAGGACCAGCTGGATACATCTTGCGGACTGATTATATAAGTCTGTTTTGACTTGGGTGGTATAAACCTCACCAAGTCTACACCATCTGGTAAGCCTCCCCCTTACATCGGTGGTGGTGTCTCTATCTTTTCACAGAGAGGGTCACATCCATGTGGGACTCTTCATTTCAACCTTGCAGTTTTGTCAACACTTTTGGACTGTTATTTGTGTGTGGTCACAATAGAGGACTAATATACAGTACAGACCAAAAGTTTGGACACACCTTCTCATTCAAAGAGTTTTCTTTATTTTCATGACTATGAAAATTGTAGATTCACACTGAAGGCATCAAAACTATGAATTAACACATGTGGAATTATACATAACAAAAAAGTGTGAAACATCTGAAAATATATTTCATATTCTAGGTTCTCCAAAGTAGCCACCTTTTGCTTTATTTACTGCTTGGCACACTCTTGGCATTCTCTTGATGAGCTTCAAGAGGTAGTCACCTGGCGCAGCACCCCATCACTCTCTTTCTTGGTCAAATAGCCCTTACACAGCCTGGAGGTGTGTTTGGGGTCATTGTCCTGTTGAAAAAAAAAATTATGGTCCAACTAAACGCAAACCGGATGGAATAGCATGCCGCTGCAAGATGCTGTGGTAGCCATGCTGGTTCAGTATGCCTTCAATTTTGATTAAATCCCCAACAGTGTCACCAGCAAAGCACCCCCACACATCACACCTCCTCCTCCATGCTTCACGGTGGGAACCAGGCATGTAGAGTTCATCCGTTCACCTTTTCTGCGTCGCACAAAGACACGGGGGTTGGAACCAAAGATCTCAAGTTTGGACTCATCAGACCAAAGCACAGATTTCCACTGGTCTAATGTCCATTCCTTGTGTTCTTTAGCCCAAACAAGTCTCTTCTGCTTGTTGCCTTTCTTTAGCAGTGGTTTCCTAGCAGATATTCTACCATGAAGGCCTGATTCACACAGTCTCCTCTTAACAGTTCTAGAGATGTGTCTGCTGCAAAAGGTGGCTACTTTGAAGAACCTAGAAAATGAAATATATTTTCAGTTGTTTCACACTTTTTTGTTATGTATAATTCCACATGTGTTAATTCATAGTTTTGATGCCTTCAGTGTGAATCTACAATTTTCATAGTCATGAAAATAAAGAAAACTCTTTTGCCCCGTACACACCATCACTTTATGTGATGGAAAAAAACGACATTTTCTGTGAAGTAAAAAATGACGTTTTTGAAACTTCAATTTTCAAAGACGAAGTTGCCTAGACACCATCGTTTTTCTCACAATGTTCTAGCAAAGCGAGGTTACGTTCTCACCACTTTTTCCATTGAAGCTTGCTTCATAAGTAGCTTCTGGGCATGCGCGGGTGAAAAAACGTCGTTTTAAACGACGTTTTTTACTACACACGGTCAATTTCTGTGAAGTAAAAGTTGACGTTTTGAAAAACGACACATAAAATTGAAGCATGCTTCAATTTTTTTGGGTCGTTTTTTAGAAGACATAAAACAAAGTTTTCCCCCACACACGGTCAATTAAAGTGACGTTTTTAAAAACGTAGTTTTTTTACATCGCATAAAACGACCGTGTGTACGCGGCATTAGAATGAGAAGGTGTGTCCAAACTTTTGGTCTGTACTGTATATGTATGTTTACAACATTTGATATGTGTTGCTAACTGACTTTTTCACAAAAATAAGCGCTACACTTTTTCATATTCACTAATAATCAATTATTACAAGATACCATCTCTAATGCCGTGTACACACGACCGTTTTTCAGGATGTAAATTTCTTTTAATGGTCTAGAAAAAACTAATTTTTTTTTAACCCGATCGTTAAACCGGCCTTGCCTACACACGATCGTGAAAAAAAATGCTCTAGCAAAGCGTGGTGACGTACAACGGCACTATAAAGGGGAAGCTCCATTCGGATGGCGCCACCCTTGGGGCTGCTTTTGCTGATTTAGTGTTAGTAAAAGACGATTCGCGCTTTTCAGTCTGTTACAGTGTGATGAATATGCTTACTCCATTACGAACCCTAGTTTTACCAGAACGAGCGCTCCCGTCTCATAACTTGCTTCTGAGCATGCGCATTTTTTAATGCCCATTTTTTACATGGTGAAAAATGCTCTGGAGCCCACACACGATCGTTTTTAATGACATTAAAAAAAAACGTCATTTTTTACAACCCGAAAAACGGTCGTGTGTACGCGGCATAAGGCCCAGACAAGCAACAACAATTTCTTTGATTCTTTCCAGGCCAGGTTTTTGAAATCCCCCCTCCAATTCTCATAGAAGATAATGAGGATTTCGAAGTGGAGGCCGTGTTGGACTGTAGACTTAGGAATAAACAAACACAGTTCCTTGTCAAATGGAAAGGCTACGGCCAGAAGAAAATTCTTGGGAACCAGCTTCAAATGTACATGCTCCAAGACTTGTGCAAGCCTTTTTTCAATGCCATCCTGAAAAGAGAGGCCTGAAGGGCATCTTGAGGCTGCCCATGGGGGGCAATGTAAGAGAACTATTAGAATTATTGTTATTATTACTATTAGGCTTCCCAGAGCGCAAATGCGCATGCACGCACGGACAACAGCAGGCTTCACAGAGAGCTAATGCGCAACGGACTGCATGTACACGCAGGAGCGCGTCCCTAACCCCAACTGGCACCAGATGGCCTATTTAAAGGGTGCCCTGACTCCCAAACAGTGCTGACTGGTCTTCAGCTGTGTCCTGATCTTCTGATTCCCTGTTGTACTCTGTCTGATACCTGTTGCTGATCTTGGCCTTCCCTGACTCTGCTTTTGGACTCTGATATATTCCTGATTACCAGTTACTAATCTCGGCTTCCATTTGACCTTGCTTCTGCCCTTGTACTTCGCTGCCCACCTGTTACCGAACCCTGCTATTCTTGTGACCATGCTCCTGCTCTCCGCCTGGCTCAAACATTGCCTCAGAGTGTCTGTGCTGGCTGCCTGTCGTCTCAGTCCTACGGGGTCTTGTATCCTCCTGTCCTCTGATTGCAGGAAGTTCCGTCAAGCCACGAAACCAGAGCCGGCAAGTTGGTTGGAGTTCCCCTTAACATCGGCTGATCCACCGTGCATTACTCTAGCTCTGTGCCTGTTGTCCTGCCTGTCCTGCGATGTTCGAAAGTTCTGGCGCAAACCGAACCGGGAGATGTTCAGCCCATCTCTAGTGTCTAATTAGAGACATTTCCCTTCACTTCCTGCCCTGTAGACTGACTCAACAGGAGATTATATATTTCCAATCAGACGAACATTAATGCCTGTAAACTTACCATACTGGTTTGACGTTTCGAAAAACCAGAATGACTGGGATTAAGACAGGATTCTCTATGGGGCGGTCGGATGAAAAAGGACTGCCTGTCCATTTCTCTCTGACTGTAATCCCATCCGCTAGACCATGGGTCCCCAACCCCTGGGCTGAGGACTGGTACCAGTCCGTGGCTTGTTGTTGTGTGGGCCACCGTCACAGCAGGTGGCAGGTCCTGTCATGAACCGCGAGCCATTTAACAGCCTGTGTGTATTTTCTCATGTCTCCCAACCATTAGCCGATGTCAGCCTATTAGCAAGACAAGACAGGGGATGGGAAGCAGCTGCAGATATGGGGAGGGCATGACTGCAGGGAGGACTGTGATGGGGGGGCATGACTGCAGGGAAGACTAATGGGGGGGGCATGACTGCAGGGAAGACTGATGGGGGGCATGACTGCAGGGAAGACTGTGATGGGGGGGCATGATTGCAGGAAAGACTGTGATGGGGACCATGACTGCAGGAAAGACTGTGATGGGGACCATGACCGCAGGGAGAACTGTAAAGGGGGAGCATGACTACAGGGAGGGCTGTGAAGGGGGAGCATGACTGCAGGGAGAACTGTGATGGGGAAGTACAACTGCAGGGAGGACGGTGATGGGGGCATGACTGTGAGGACTATGGTGGGGGGAGGGGCATGACTGTAAGGGGCACTGTGATATACGGAGGGCCATTAGCACTGTGATACAAAAGGACTGCACTGTAAAGGGGGGCTTATTCATTACAGTGCAGTCCCCTCCATGGCAGCATTTGGGTTAACCCGACCTCCACTCCTTCCCTATAGAACCTCACTCCCATAAATCTTTGCTCTGAGCCAGAAGCTGTGTTCCTTTTTTGTCCTCATCCTAAAGACCAGAATGGTTGAAGTCTTACTTTGGATAAAGTGTCCATGATCGAGGCCTGGTTGTTCGGCAAGCTGTGCCCCGGAAGACGTGTGGAGTCTCCAGCTATTAGCGGGGTGGAGAAGGGCGATAGATGTGGTGCCATGTGTATTCTCCAGCAGTCCCACACACGTTTAAAAAAAGCATACAACAAATACCGCTTTATAAGCGATCGTTAGTACACAGCTTTCGAGAGCAAATCTCGAGAGTTCATCCGAAATTATACCATATCATATGACTCATTTTAACCACTTGCCAACGACATCAAGCAGTTATACGGTGGCAAAGTGGCTCTCCTGTGCCAGATCCAAGTATGTGATCCAGAAACTTCCAGGTAGGGGGCCACCGTGCCATCGGTATCCACTGATTGGCGATGAAAAAGACATTAAATAAAAAGTGGTGATATCGCGCTCAAGAAAAATAATAATTACCACTTTTTATTTTCTATATTATATGTGTACAGTGAACACTTTTTAGATATTGCTGCTTTGATATTTGTACCCTATTTGATTATTCACTATTTATTCACAGTAGCGCGAGAGATCACCACACATTCTAGATGAAAAAGACAGAACAGAGCTCTGCCTATGTAAACAAGGCAGAGGTCTGTCCTGTCAGCGGAAATGTGTTGCATTTTGTTTCCCTGCAAAGCAGGGAATAAAATCCAGCACATCCCTTAGCAAAATCCCCACTAAGTAAACACAAAAACACTGGTTAGGCACACTTTTAACCCTTTAACCCTGGGAGTTTAACCCATTTCCTGCCAGTGTCATTAGTACAGTGACAGAGTATATTTTTTAGCAGTAATCACTGTTTTAGTAAAACACTGGTTCCCACAAAGTATCAGATTGTCCACTGCAATATCACAGTCCACTATAAGTCACTGATTATATATATATATATATATATATATATATATATATATATATATATATATATATATATATATATATATATATATATATATATATACACACATACACATACACACACACACACTTTAGTTTGTAGACGCTATAACTTTTGCGCAAACCAATCAATATACGCTTATTGGGATTTATTTTTAACAAAAAATATGTAGCAGAATACAAATTGGCCTACATTTATGAAGAAATTTGATTCTTTACATTTTTTATTGTATATTTTTTATAGCAGAAAGATGCTTATAGTGCAAAAAAAAAATGCAGTGGAGATCAAATAGCACCAAAAGAAAACTCTATTTGTGGTAAGAAAATACAAAAAATTGATTTATATACAGCATTGCATGACCACGCAATTGTCAGTTAAAGTAACACATTGCCATATAGCAAAAAATGGCCCGGTCATGAAGGGGGGTAAATCTTCCAGAGGTCAAATGGTTAATCAGTACAGTTTTCATCCGAAATTACAATACCATACAAGTACAATACATTACATCACTTCCGATGTTGTATTCTGTCGTACAAGAATTTTTGTAATTTGAATAATCTCCTCCTTTTTGATATGGGAGACTAGCATTAAAAAAAAAAAGGGGATGATCATTCATCTGATATTCTCATCGTGTGTATGACCCTTTAGGCCCCTTTCACATAGCGCTGCTATACCGCATGAAAAAACCTGCCCTGTAGTGTTCAATGTGAAAGCCCGAAGGCTTTCACATTGAAGCAGTGCGCTAGCAGGAGCGCTCCAAAAGTCCTGCTAGCCGCATCTTTACCGCGGTATAGGAGCGGTGTGTTCACCGCTCCTATACCGCGCCTTCCCATTGAAATCAATGGGAAAGCGCGGTAATACCGCGGTATTAACCCTTTTTTGCCCGCTAGCGGGGGTTAAAACCTCACCGATAGCGCCCGAATATCGCGGTAAATATGACGGTATAGCCGCGCTACAAATAGCGCGGCTATACCGTCACCGCGGCTGCACGCCTCAATGTGAAAGCAGCCTTAGGCAATCCTTAGATTTACATGATGAAGCTCAAAAATTGCTCAAAATCAGGTTACTTCTTATATCTGTAGGAACTGTTACACAGCTAAGAACAAACAAGACACAAAATCAATTTAGTTAAAGATGACAAGGCATGTGTTTTATTCGGTTAAAATAGTAAAGACGCTAAAACATATTTTTTTCCTTAAAAAAGGTTTCCATCTACTAACAATATATATTTCTTAAAATGTCCATAGTTACATATAAATGAATTATTGGATTCCCTTCACAACCTTCTTTTGTCACTGGATTGGGAAACATCAAGTTGTTTGAACGGGAAGCCTTGTTATACATTATATAGTACAGTATGCGCTAGCAGCATATATCCTTTAATAAACTTCTGGGTATCTTGGAACATTTTCATCCATTAAGTGGTACTTAATGTATCAGTTAAGACCTCTTCGCCAGATAAAGAGCATTGGCATTTTAAATAAACACTAAGGCACTCAAGACATCATTCTCATTATACAAGCAACTGCAGTGCACAGCATTATATTTACTAGCAAGCGTATGTTTAAAAGTGGAGAATGCATAATCCGGCGCAGCCCTGCATAGAAACTAATCAGCTTTCAGTTTTTTTGTCAAAGCTGAAGTTAGAAGCCGATTGGCTACAACGCGCAGCTGCACCAGATCTTGTACTATCCAATTTTGGTAAATCTCTGTTCCTGTGCCTTACAGTCCTGTGATGAATACACCCTCTACTTCTTGTACAAGTATCACAGGAAGTGACGAAAAATCTGCCAAGTGGGTTCACAAACAGAAAAAAAAGACAAAGTTCTAATTTTTTCCCTACATTATCTAAAAAAAAAAACTGTCTAGAAAAAAAATAAAGTATGAACAAACATTTAGATTCAGGTTAAGTACCTACCTAGACTGAATATCAAAACTCTTTTGGAACTCTAAAAGCAAGGGTCACCCACTGGGGGTCAAAATGACATTATATCAAATAGCCAGTTTTACAAGGACATACTGGTGTCGGTGATAAGCTTTATGGGTTGAAAGAGTAAGCCGACACTGAAAAACGCCAAATACTTCTACTGCAAAACTTTGGCGTTGATTTACTAAAACTGGAGAATGAAAAATCTGATGCAGCTCTGAATGGTAGCCGATCAGCGAATTTCATGGATAAGTTTACCTTTCCTGACTATGGAAAGACACATATGTAAAGAGACAAGAAGGCTGCGAACCCCAAGATTGAATCGTGTAGGAAAAGGAAATTTACCCCGTGGGGCTTTGGACAGCCAACGTGACAGTATTTTATCTGTATGATATCGACAATCAGCAAATAAACCATGTTTTACTCAACTACATTGTTATATTTACACTTTGGCTGTCCAAAGCCCCACGGGGTAAATTTCCTTTTCCTACAAGTTTACCTTTCCTATTTAGGGTGGACAAGTTCCAGCTTCTGTATCCTCTCCCTCTGATCCCCCCCCTCCCTGGGACAGCAGGTCGGGGGATCTTCTCCCTGCATCTACTGACGCAATTTAAAAAAAACATTGTGGCTGTGCTGGTTTCCGCCCATGTCGTTCATTCACAGAGTTCTGTGAATGAACTACAACTATTGACTTATCGTTCTCAATGAAATGCGAGGGCGCTGGGGAATGACAAAAACCTGGAAGCTGATTGGTTTCTATGCAGAGCTGCACCAGATTTTGCACTCTCCAGTTTAAGTAAATCAACCCCAGTGCATCCTAAAATTACTTATAGGGACACTGTCACTTTGTTCTAACCTACAACATTTTTTTATATTTCTATTCATATTTGTATATATTAAAAGGGACTGCCATATTGGTCCCATGTAGAGATATAAGTAACACAGCCCTGAAGTGAGATTGTATTCTATGTGAGGCATCTACGTAGGTATTAGTGTCCGTTTACAAAACTATAAGGCTCAATTTCCACTGACGTTTTTACAGCCACTTTCCTGAGCGTTTTTTACAGCTTAAAAACGCCTGTCCATGTTATTCTATGGCATCATGCCCAAATAGGCGTTTTTGAGCTGTAAAAAAAACGCGGGACCAGGGCGTTCTGAAGCTCCAGAGTAGAGCTGTAAAAACGCCAGATGTTAAAAAACGCTTAAAAACGCTCAAAAACGCTACCGCGGCTTTTTTTTTAGAAAATAAACATGGACAGGCGTTTTTAAGCTGTAAAAAAGGCTAACACAAGTGACTGTAAAAACGCCAGTGGAAATGAAGCCTTAGGTTGGCTTTACAGCTACGAGTTGTAATAATGCCTGGCAAACCATAGAACTCTGTGCTGTGATGCCATTCATTTAGAGTGGCACCCCACACTCAACCTCACTACAGGATTCCACAACACATGGCACACTGCACCATATTAAATAACAAAAAGGTACAGGTCTGGTTCTCCATTTCTATTGCCATGCATTAGCAGTCCATTCTGAATGGATGGTCTGTATTCTAGCATAATATTGCGAGAAATACTGCACATTACAATAGAATGTATAGATAGAAAGTATTAGTATTTGCTGTAAATAGTGTTCGGTATGACAAATAATGCTTGTGTTATGGCCTTGGAAATTGAGTTGGCGTTTGCATGTATAGATATGCTGAATATACAAGTGTAGAATTTTATTAATGGGAATGTATACAGAATATGCCAAAGCAAACTTTGTCATGTACAGTATATATTGCGCTTAACATTTACTCTTGTTTGGACAACAATCTTATTGCACGTGAACAATGTTATTTCATGTAGAGTTGTCCTTTAGCTCCGTTTTAATGACATACATGACATAAGCTGGTTATTTGGCTGTGACTGTTAGTGACTTGTGACACCAACAGTCAACTAGATTAGCTGGAACATCTTCACAAAATTAGACACTGGAAATTGCTTACTCTTCCCACTTCCCCCTCAAAAATATACAGGTTAGGTGATTTATGAATCAATATTACAAACTTGTATGTACTTTATTTACTGTACAATTCATATGCAGAAGAATGTAGAACATAAGCCTGCAAGCTTACACAAATATCAAACAGATTCCTCCATCCATGCTAAACAGTGCAGATGAATGATTTGCCCTCTGGGGGTTATTGCATTTTCATAGCTGGCACCCATGGCTATCAGAATAAAGTGGGCGCTGGCAAACAGTGACTGCAGAAGATGGAGGTCTATGGAGGCCCCCCTTCCCTCGTGCACACTTGGCCGGCCTACCTTCTATTCTGCACACTATTTACTGTTCCAATTGTTGTCCAGTAGATTGGCCGGTTTGCCCTCCCTTCGGCGAGTACTCATTTTTATCAACTGATTAGAGTCTTGAGATGTGTCATCCCCAAGCTTTATTTTTCAGTTTTTATATCTTATGCGGTGGGGAGGACTCCACTTCCGGCTCGCTGCCCGGTCCTTGGGCCTCAGTTATACTGATTAGAATACTGGGTCCCGATGTGTTTTTATGCATCTTTGTTTTCAATGTCCATTTTGTTTTTATGTTATGTTGAAAACTGAATGGCTTTTTGTTTGCTGCAATATGCTCCTGGCAACAAGTGTTGTGATGTACTATTATGCCGTTCACAAATAAAGATTTTACAAAAAAAAAAAAAAAAAACAGTGACTGCAGCTGACTGACTGCCAGACACTGTTCATCCAAGAGTTACCAAGATACGTTAAACATTGTGGGCCAGATTCACGTAGCGCAGCGGATCTAATAGATCCGCTCGTTCTACGTGAATTAAGATCCGCTCCCGCAAGTTTAGGAGGCAAGTGGCTAATTCACAAACCACTTACCTCCAAACTTGCGACGGCGGATCCTAAATCCCCCAGCGGAATTCAAATTCCGCGGCTAGGGGAGTGTCATATTTAAATCAGGCGCGCTCCCGCGCCGATTTAAATACGCATGCGTCGTCCGGGGAATTTCCCGGCGTGCATTGCTCCCACTGACGTCAATAGGACGTCAGTGGTTGCGACGGGAGCTAGACTTGCGACGCGCGTGTTCGTGAATCGGCGTACGCAAACGACGTAGGAAATTTCAAACTCGACGCGGGAACGACGGCTATACTTAACAATACTTACCCCTGCTTTTAGCAGGGGTAAGTATACGACGGGTACCGCGCTACGGAAACGACGTAAGAACACTGCGTCGGGTCCGCGTACGGTCGTGAATTTCGCGTATCTCGCTGATTTACATATTATTCAGTGTAAATCAGCGGGAACGCCCCCGGCGCCATTTTTAATTCAAAAAAAAGATCCGACAGTGTAACACAGTGTAACACTGTCGGATCTCAGCCCTATCTATGCGTAACTGGTTCTATGAATCAGGCGCATAGATAGGACCTGAAAAAAGCTGAGATACGATGGTGTATCTGAGATACACCGTCGTATCTGCTTCGTGAATCTGGCCCTGTATCTATGCCCCTGATTTAATGCAACAGATTGTGGTCATAATGTTACCATGTACCCTATGTCACTTTTCATACAAAAGTCCCAGACAGAGACACAGAGTGAATTGAGTTTTACAAGAGAATAGCATGTTCTCTCGGAAATATGATTGTCAGGTGATATTAAGGCTAAAGACAAGATCATGCAGCCTATCTTAGAACATAGGTGACCTGTAAAAATCTAACCAATACCAGTAAAACCCCTTGAGGGGATAATTAATGCAAGATGACCAATAAAGATGTCTCTTGTGCACTAGCTCTGTAGCACTGTTTTAATATTTGTGGCACTAGATTTTTCTACCTTTTTAGGTAGATTCACATAGATTGGTGTAAACTTGCGGCGGCGTAGTTTAGCGTGTTTAGGCTACGCCGCCGTAAGTTAGCTAGGCAAGTACTTGATTCTCAAAGTACTTGCCTGCTAAGTTACGGCGGCGTAGCCTAAAGCGGGCGGGCGTAAGGGCGCCTAATTCAAATGTGTCCAAGGGGGCGTGTTTTATGTTAATGGGGCTTGACCTTACGTTTTTGAAGTTTTTTTTAAACTGCGCATGCGGCGGGCGCCCACACTTCCCAGTGTGCATTGCGGCTAAGTACGCCGCATGGGCCTATTGATGTCGACGTGGACGTAAACGATGTAAATCCCTATTCACGGACGACTTACGCAAACAACGTAAAAATTTTGAATTTCGAAGCGGGAACGGCGGCCATACTTTAACATTACTATTCCATCGATTAGATGGAATAACTTTAGGCCTGATAATGCCTTACGGAAATGGCGTAAATGTACTGCGGGCGTACGTTCGTGAATCGGCGTATCTACTAATTTACATATTCAAGCCGACCACAATGGAAGCGCCACCTAGCGGCCAGCCTCAATATTGCAACCTAAGATAGATATGTTTAAGCGTATCTCTGTTTGAGAATACACTTAAACATAAGTCGGCGTAGATTCTGAGTTAGGTCGGCTTATCTACTGATAAGCCGGCCTAACTCTTTCTGAATCTACCTATACGTATTTTGCTGCATCATACCAGGTCTATCAGAAGAGATCAGCCCTTTCTATTCCTAGGCCCTCTCATCTGAGTATGCACACAACATTCTATAATCTCCTTTTTTCATGCTATGGCTCCACCACTGTACAAGAAAAGGTCATTGCAGAACTATAGTGAGGAACATAAGCAAAACTCTCAGAAGAAGAGCCACTGATCACAGTTAATACTGGTGACTGTGGAAGGAAACCCTCTTGTACCTGCTGCCTCTGTTTCACTTCTTCCCTGGACTAAGATCCTCCCCAGGCACCCATGTGAAAACAAGCACAGGTATATGAGAGCAGCACAAATGACCTGCACACTGGGGGTTATTTACTAAAGGCAAATCCACTCTGCACTACAAGTGGGTACTCGATTTTGACAGGTACCCGGCTCCCACTTCCCCTCTGATTGCCTAGGTGACCAAAAGCAGAAGTCCCCCCCCCCCTCCCGCAGTCTTCTGGGACATGACAATTTTCAGAATACTATGGGACCATTGACGATGCGCAGCTCCGCTCCTGTTTGCGCAGTGGGCACCCGGCTTCACAACCGGGTGATCACAGTTTATATGCCAGTGCCAGGGACAGACAACAGGAGAGGAGAACGGCTGGGGGGGGAGCAGGTGAGTAGCTGTTTATTAAAAGTCAGCAGCTACAATAGCTACTGACTTTATATTTTTATACAGGAGACTGGAGCTCCTCTTTAAGGATTTCTTTAGTAACTCATTGGTCCAGCTTTGTTATATCTGATTTTTCACATCTTGTATCCGGAGGGCCAATGGGGATACAGAAATGTATTGTAATCACCTGTGTTGCATACAATAAACTCTAGTCTCTTCCAGGTTCTTCTCATGAGACTTTCCTTCTCTATACTAAACATGGGTCATTTGGTTGGCACCTCTGCCACTCAGAGAATGTCTTGCATTTTTCCAATGAATAAATCAGATTAGAGACGAGGTGATGTCATCTACCCTTTCTCTCTGCTATGTCCAATCAGCGAAAGCCCTGTATTCACTTAAAAAAATACAAGGCATTCTCCGACCAGCAGAGAATTTGAGTGCGTGACACCCTGTTGTGTAATAATGGTAAAACACCGTATACAGCACAGACTATAGTACATTTCTGAATCCCTCTGTAAGATATGAAGTATTAGATGCAAGTTTAAAAAAGGCAATTTCTGGAGTCCAGCTTTAAGTTACAGATTCACAAAAGTATTTCGTACACACGGACGGATAATCCGCTGAAAACGGTCCGCCGGACCGTTTTCAGCGGACATGTCCGCCAGGAGATTTCTGTCTGATGGTTGTACACACCATCAGACAGAAATTCGCGCGTAAACAATACGCGGGGCATGGCCGCGCCGTCGCCGCGACGATGGCGGCCTTGAAGTTCAAAGCTTCCACACATGCGTCGAATCAGTACGACGCATGCGAGGGATGGCGGTCGGTCGGTCGTGTCCGGTGAGTCTGTACAGACGACCGAACACGTCCGACGGACAGGTTTCCAGCGGATAGATTTCTTAGCATGCTAAGAAATTTTGATCCGCTGGAAACTGGCCGATCTGCTGGACAATTGTCCGCTCGGGCCTACACACGACCGGATGTATCCGCTGAAACTGGTCCGTCGGACCAGTTTCAGCGGATCGATCCGGTCGTGTGTACGGGGGCCTCACAGTTGATTTCATAAAGTTCATATTGAAAGAACTATTTTACTTTGTTCTCTAGGTGGTCATTTTATTTACAATAAAAAAACATATCACATGTTTAAACTGAGAAAATGTACCATCTTAAGAAAACAATAAGGTTACTTTGAAATTGATGGAACAGGTTTCAAAAAAGTTGGCACAGGGAAACAAAAACCTGGCAAAGTAAGTGGTATTAACAAGGAAGAGCTGGAAGACGCAAGGAGCTGGAAGAACATTTTGCAACTAATTAGGTTAACTGACAACAGGTCAGTAACATAACTGTATAAAAGGAGCATCTTAGAGAGTCAGAGGGGGTTATTTACTAAATGCAAATCCACTTTGCACCACAAGTGCAAACTACAAGTGCAAAGTGCACTTGAAATTGCACTTGGAAGTGCAGTCGCTGTAAATCTGAGGGGTAGATATGACATTTTTGCTGATTTTATCATCCAATCATATGCAAGCTAAAATGCTGTTTTTTATTTTCCTTGCATGTCCCCCTCAGATTTACAGCGACTGCACTTTCAAGTGCACTTTTAGTGCAATTTCAAGTGCACTTTGCACTTGTAGTTCAAAGTGGATTTGCCTTTAGTAAATAACCCCCAGAGTATCTCAGTAGTAAAGATGGGCAGAGGTTTGTCAATCTTTGGAAATCTGCATCTAAAAATTGTCAAACAATTGCAAAATAATGTTCAACGTAAAACTGCAAAGAGTTTAAATCTACACGTGCATCCACAGTGCACATATTATCAAATACTTCTGAGAATCTGAAGAAATCTCTGTGCACAAGGCCAAAACACAATATTGGATGACAGTGATTTTCGGCCCTGAACTGCATAAAAAAACAGGCATGATTCTGTGATGAATCACTGCATGGCCCTAGGAATACTTCCAAAAATGCAAGGTAAAGCTCTATCATGCAAAAGAAGGAACCATATTTGAACATGATCCAGAAATGCCATCATCTTCTCTGGGCCAAAGCACATTAAAAAAGGTCTGTTGCAAAGTGAAAATCTTTTCTGCGGACAGGCAAAACAAAATTTGACATTCTTTTTTGGCAACCATGGGAGCCAAGTCTGCATCTCTGATGGTATGGGGGTACATTAATGTGGACAGCTTTTTTAGGGAAGGCCTTGCATATTTCAGCAGTACAATGCCAAAGAGCATACTGCATCCATGACAACAACATGGCTTCATAGCAGGAGAGTCCAGATGTTTAACTAGCCTGCCAACAGAAAACATCTTTAACCACTTGCCTACTGTGCACATGCACCCCCTTCCTGCCCAGACAAAATTTTAGCTTCCGGCACTGCGTCGCTTTAACTGACAATTGCGCGGTCATGCGACGTGGCTCCCAAACAAAATTGACGTCCTTTTTTTCCCCACAAATAGAGCTTTCTTTTGGTGTATAATTGTGACTGGCAGGGAAGGGGTTAACCACTAGGCTGCTGGGAAGGGGTTAACTATGTAGCCTAGTCAGTGTTCTAACTGTAGGGGGAGGGGGGTGACCGATCTGTGTGCCTATGTACAAGGGACACAGCATCGGTCTCCTCTCCCTGACAGGACGTGGAGCTCTGTGTTTACACACAGAGCTCAAAGTCCCTGCTCAGTTACTGGGCAATCGCAGATGCCCGGCGGCCAGAATAGAAACCGCATAGATGATCAAATACCACCACAGGAAAGTTCTATCTGTGGGAAAAGAAGGACATCAATTTTGTTTGGGTGCAATGTCGCACGACCGCGCAATTGTCAGTTAAATCTACGCAGTGCCGAATCGCAAAAAAATGGCCCGGTCATTGGGCAGCCAAATGCTCCGGGCCTGAAGTGGTTAAATATATGCCCTATTTAAATTATTTTTAAAAAGGTTAGGCTTCTTCCCAAACCTTTTTGATCAGCTATTAGTTTATAAGGGGAAAAAAATGAGTTTCGTTTTGAGCTACTACCTTTCTTGATATTGCATATTATATATTGCATATATTTGTTCATCTACTGACACCTCTGCTTGCTTATACATGTCTTTATCATGTGATCAGTAAGCAAAGCCTAGGCTTGTGCGGGGGTTTACTTTATTTAATTTATGTATGACCTATTACCAATCTAATGCAATAGGAGATTTTAGATCCCTTCATGGTATCAGATTAGGACAAGGACTTTTTTTATTTAGTGAAGAGAAGAATACACAGATCAGAACAGGTAGTGGCCAATCATTGTCTGTCTTCTAGATATATCATTTGTGAGTGGTTACTATGGTTAACTATGCTTTGAAACATAAAAACTATATAGACTTTCACGCTTATTTTTAGATCTATCAACTCTTCTCTAGAGATTTTTGATTAGATAAATGTTCATATCCTGCAGGTTACAATTTAGCTAAGCCAGTGTATATTTATCTCAGGATAAGATGGTACGATAAGAAATGTTTTAGATGTTTCAATGTTTGAGATCAGTCTGATACAAGTTCAGTCTGTTTGAGATAATTTTTGGACACATTTTTGATGCATTTATATCACGGTGTGTCTCACTCAATATTATAAGTCTAAATGTCTGGCGATTTTTGTGTTGATACATAGACCTAGACCTATGGAAAGGCTAACATAAAATGATTCAAATAGTAGCTTGTGTACTTGTATTGTTTTAAAAAAATTTATAACTACATTTCCCCTTTAAAACAATGTAATGTCATCATATAATTTAGGTCATGGCTTTTCTTTTCCTATGATTATTGCTTTAGTACTTACACGGGTAAGGATTGTTGAGGGGGAAACAACTGAAAGTTGATTTATAGTACATACACAAGTACAGAACATGTCCAAAGTAAGGAACATCACTGTCAGAACTGCTGTTGCAATGAAATCTCAAAGTTACAACAATGTTACCCAGGAACAGCCAGTGAACACTAGTACCAAGTCACTCCTATGCCTGTCTCCAAACTAACTTGGAAATCCCATTCATTTATCAATTAAAGAGGTTGTAAAGTCACATAACACAATTACTTGTATTATCTCTGTTTTTACAAGATATAAAGTGCAGTGTGTGTTTTTTAAATTATAATCCTTATACCGTATATACTGGAATATAAGCCGACCCGAATAAAAGCCGAGGCACCTAATTTTACCACAAAAAACTGGGAAAACGTATTGACTCGAGTATAAGCCTAGGGTGTCCATGTGCATGCCTCACTGTGTCCATGTGCATGCCTCACTGTGCCCATGCCTAGACTGACGTTTAACATGGGAGTCTATGGAAGGGGTGCCCGGCTTTGAAAAAAATCGGTGCTCCCCAGCCGTAGGTCCCCCAGACAACAAACTTTGCACACTTGTAGAGGAGAAATGGGGCTACATGTGTGCCAAGTACCGGTTCCCCAAAGTCCGGGAGATCAGGCGCAAAAAGGTGACTCGAGTATAAACCGAGGGGGGCATTTTCAGCACAAAAAAAAAAAATGTGCTGAAAAACTTGGCTTATACTCGAGTATATACGGTAACCCTTTTTCACAGCTCCTCTGTGCAGTTACATGATCTCCCTCTGCTTTTCTTCCTTGATCTAAGAACAGCAGTGGGAGGGGCTGAGATTCCCAGTGATGTCAGCCAGCCAGCAAAGGCAGATCATGTGACCACACAGGAGTTGTGCAAAAAGGTATTTAGGATTATCATTTAAAAAAAATTACATACTGCAGTGAAAATCTTGCTAAAACAAAGAAGATACAAGTCATTGTATTATGTAATGCATTGGAATTGAGGCAGGAGGAGAGGGGCTCAGAGATCATCTCTGCAGACAGACTGGGAGGAGGAGAGGGGAGAGGAAGAGACACTCAGAAAACGGTGGGATGACAGAGGCACGTAAACTGACCACGGTGGTCAGAGCTCAGCATCCATGATTAACGTGGTCAGCACACAGAGTGTGACACAGAAACTCGCAGGATAAAACTGTTTTAAAAAAAAAAGGAAAAAAATGACAATGCAACAGCACTATGCTACTGATATTGCTTTAAAAGAACAGGAGCATCTTTTTTTTTTAGGGTAACAACCTTTTTAAAAAAAGCTAAACATTGAACTCTTAAACCCATTTACTTAGATGATAAAAGTGCTGGTTCTTCATACTGTAGATGTGAGGTAATGCCATCATTCATTATGAAAGGAGGCATCATAAGAGCAGCCAACTACCCACAAAAAAGTACAAAGTCTATATTTGCCAAATCCTGGACTCTGCCTATCTTTAGGCAGGCGTAGCGTATCTAAGATACACTACGCCGCTGTAACTTACTTTTTCTTCTTGTGAATTCTCAAAGAATCTGCGCGGTAAGTTACGGCGGCGTAGTGTATCTATTGCGGCGTAAGGGCGTGCAATTTCAAATGGGAGTGATGGGGGCGTGTTCTATGCAAATACGTTGTGACCAGACGTAGACGACGTTTTTTTTAACGGCACATGCGCCGTCCTTAGAATATCCCAGGGTGCATTGCGACAAAGTACGCCGCAAGGACGTATTGGTTTCGACGTGAAAGTAAATGACGTCACATTCCTATTCACGAACGACTTACGCAAACGACGCAAAATGTTTTTAAATTAGACGCGGGAAAGACGGCCATACTTAACATTGAGTACGCCACCATATAGCAGCTTTAACTATACGCCGGAAAAAGCCGAACGGAAACAACGTAAAAAAATGCGACGGCCGCTTGTACGTTCGTGGATCGTCGGAAATAGCTAATTTGCATACTCGACGCGGAAACGCCACCTAGCGGACGCCGAAAAATTGCATTTAAGATCCGACGGCGTACACCTGTCGGATCTAACCCAGATGCCATCGTATCTTGTTTTGTAGATACAAAACAAAGTTACGACGCAGGAAATTTAAAATTACGCCGGCGTATCAATAGATACGCCGGCGTAATCCTTTTGTGGATCTACCCCTGAATGTCCACTTAACAGTAGTTGTGACAACTCTTGCTGCTTGATAGAAAAGGAAGCATCGGTCAAATTCATAATGAGAAGCCAAATTGCATGTTGTGCATAAGTGGGTTTTGTGTTTTTTTTTTTGTCTCTATGTTACATAAAATGACTAATGAGAATGTCAAAACACATCCCACCTATTCCAATTCATAGAATATACTTTTATCAGTGCCACATGTTTGGAGGACTAAATTAAGTAAATGTGAGTAAAGAACCAATGAATCAGGACCCAATGCTGTGTAATTGCTGGTGGATCCAAAGGTTATATAATGAAAACTTTGAACAGCATTATGGTCAATAGAAGGTGTTGCCAGAATGGCCTCAAGAATGTATTTTGGAACACAGCTCTATAAACTAGACAGTTCATTCTAATGGAGCCCTGTAGGTACTGTGTACTAGCATCAGAATATGCTGTGCTTTGTGTATTATAGGTCAATATGTACAGCTATGCTAAATACAGTTAAGCAGGGTACGAACACACCGATTTTCTGCTTTCAAAAGTTAACAACCCATTTCCCTTTAGTAAAATAACCAATACCTCTACAATATCAGAGCATCTGGCACTATGGAGAGATGGTCAGTCAGTTTGCTGAACATTATTGCATTTTGTTATTTACAGTGGATATAATGTTAAAATGTCATATTTCTGTGATGTAAAAAATGAGACAAAGGTAAATCATTTCAGAACTTTTTCCACCTTTTAATATGACCTATAAACTGTACAACTCAGTTGAACAACAAACTGAAATCTTTTAGGTGAAGGGAAGTAAAAAAAAAAAAAAAAAAAAATTAAATATGGTTGCATAGGGGGCACACCCTTAAACTAATACTTTGTTGAAGCACCTTTTGATTTTATTACAGCACTCAGTCTTTTGGGGTGCGAGTCTATAAGCATGGTACATCTTGACTTGGCAATATTTGCACACTCTTCTTTGCAAAAACACCCCAAATCTGTCAGATTGCGAGGGCATCTCCTGTGCACAGCCCTCTTCAGATCACCCCAGAGATTTTCAATTGGATTCAGGTCTGGGCTCTGGCTGGGCCAATACAAAACTTTAATCTTCTTCTGGTGAAGCCATTCCTTTGCTGATTTGGATCGTTGTCATGATGAAGTTCCTATTCAAGTTCAGCTTTCTAGCAGTCGCCTGAAGGTGTGCCAATATTGACTGGTATTTTAAACTGTTCATAATTCCCCTTTACCTTGACCAAGGCCCCTGTTCCAGCTGAAGAAAAACAGCCCCAAAACATGATGCTGCCACCACCATGCTTCACGGTGGGTATGGTGTTCTTTTGGTGATGCGCATTTGTTGTTTTTGCACCAAACCTATCTTTTATAAATTATGGCCAAAAAGTTCAACCTTGGTTTCATCAGACCATAACACATTTTCCCACATGCTTTAGATGTGTTTTTGCAACATCTAACTGGGCTTGGATGTTTTTATTTGTAAGAAAAGGCTTCCGTCTTGCCACTGTACCCCATAGCCCAGACATATGGGCCCGGATTCACAAAGCACTTGCGCGTATCTCGAGATACGCAGCGTAAGTGCAAATATACGCCATCGTATCTGTGCACCGTGCCTACAAAATAAGATACGCCTAAAAAAAGGTTTCATTCCACTGACGTAACTTGCCTACGCCGGCGTAGAGTGGGCGCATATTTACGCTGGACGCATGTGGCGCTCCCATAGATTTTCTATTCAAATATGCAAATGAGGGAGTTATGCCGATTCACGATCATACTTGCGCCCGACGCAGGCTACTACGACTGGTGCGCGTAAGTTGTACGTACGGCGTAAAGTTATGCCCCATAAAGGAGGTGTAACTCAGCAGCATCCATGCAAAGGGCTGCACCAGGAACACAAGCCCGCATATTTTACGTTTGACGTGAATATGACTAGGCGTAGATTACGTTCACGCCGTAGACAGTGATGCGGCGTATCTTAGGCAGTTGTTCCGACGTGATTGTGAGCATGCGCACTGAGATGCGTCCACGGGACGGCACATGCGCAGTTCGTTATAAGTATCTGTCTGGCAATCGGCCCATCATTTGCATGGGGTCACGCCTCATTTGCATGGCTCACGCCTACTTCCACCTATGCCGGCTTACGCCTAGGAAACCCAGCGCAGTTTTGGGAGGAAGTGCTTTGTGAATTCCATGTTTGCCTCTCTGCGCTGCGTCGGCGTAGCATAAAGGAGATACGCTACAGCGGCATAAATGCCGCTGTCTGTGAATCCGGACCATGAAGAATATGGGAGATTGTTGTCACATGTATCACACAGCTAGTACTTGTCAGATATTCCTGCAGCTCCTTTAATGTTGCTGTAGGCCTCTTGGCAGCCTCACTGACCTGTTTTTTCTCATATTTTCATGAATTTTGGAGGAACATCCAGTTCTTGGTAATGTCACTGCTGTGCCATATTTTCTCCACTGGTTGACTGTCTTCACTGTGTTCCATGGTATATCTAATGCCTTAGAAATTCCTTTGTAACCTTCTCCTAACTAAAACCATTTAACAATGAGATCCCCTCTGAAGCTTTGGGAGCTCTCTGCAGGTTATGGCTTTTGCTGTAAGATGCGACTAAGAAAATGTCAGGAAAGACCTACGAGAACAGCTGAACTTTATTTGGGGTTAATCAGAGGCACATTAAATGATGGCAGGTGTGTAATGATCCTATTTCACATGATTTTGAATATGATTGCTTAATTCTGAACACAGCTACATCCCCAGTTATAAGAGGGTGTGCACACTTATGCAACCACATTATTTTAGTTTTTTTAAATGTTTCCCCCCTCCCCCCCAAAACATTTCAGTTTGTTTTTCAGTTAAGTTGTACAGTTTATAGGTCACATTAATGGTGGAAAAAGTTCTGATTTTTCATTAGTTTTCATCTAACTGCCTTAAGCCTCCTAGCAATATCACACATTCCATGCTCTACACAGCCTACATTACGTGATGTCAGCAAGGAGAGTCGTAATGAAGATAGGAAGTAAAAGAGGCATCAAGCTATGCCTGTGGATTTCAACAGCTCTTAGATAAGCCATTCCCAATAAACACAAATATATTTAGAGCATTTTATCTCCTTTTTTCTATTTGTGAATGTTCCTATAAGATGATAGCATTAGAATTTATAACCACCCAACAAAATCTGTGTATGGTCATCTGTGTATGGCCACTTTAACATTTACAATAGAGCACATAATAATACACAAACTGCTGTTGACACGTATAATGCAAATAAACCATGTTTCGATCAAATAATAACAACCAATTTCAAATCAATATAATAATGTTAATAATGATAAAGTATCACTTACAGTTATCTGCAAATAATAATATAAAATGTACAAATGAAATGATCTAGCTTACAAACTTTACACCCTCGTACATACTGTACGCGGCTTTGAAATCGTGCGACTTCATCAGAATATGTGCGATTTCAAAGCTGCATTGCAGTGCGACTTTGTGTCCGACTTGAAAGACATCTGTGCGGCTTCATGCACAGATGTCTATTGAAGTCGCACTCCAAGTTGCCAAAAGTATTGCAGGGACTACTTTTGTAAAACGGTGCAGCGCAGCAAAGTCGTCGGTGCACCGATTTTATTAGTGCCATTGCCAGAGATAGGCTGTGACTTGTCATGTGATTTGACCTGTCAAATCGCATGAAAAGTCGCTCCAGTGTGAACAAGGGCTACAGCATTATTTTGAGTAGTAACTTAGAGCCTACTAATATGGAACATGCAGCCAAATCAGGCTTGTTCTTTTTTTCCCAGATGACCAAAAATGAAATGCCACAGGTCCATCTCTAAAAGCCAAATTTTATACTACCAGGGATGCATTTGTGTAACATTTTGAATCTACGTGTCTATTTTTCAATCATAAAGAACCATCGGCATTTACAGTCACCATCCTTTAGCTCCTTTTTTGTTTTCAAATTTGTACTGTAAAAATAGAACTGAAATCTGATTGGTTGCTATAAGCAACGCAGACAATACTTATTTAAAAAGGCAGTGGTAAACAGAAGTGATGAAGTTCAGTAATCCATACAGTATTTCTATTTATTCAAGCCAGGTCAGTGTTCTTACATTTCTGACCAGTTGCTGTGAGTTAAAGCGGTGGTTCACCCTAAAAACGACTTTCCACTATTACACTGCCCCCCCGCATTACAATACGATTATGCCTTTAATTTTTTTTTTGCTGCTGTACATACCTGGGTACAGCTATTCACCCGTGTCCTCCGGGTTGCGAGTCCCGCGGGAGTGGGCGTTCCTAACATGGCGATGATTGACGTTTTGACTAAAAAACGAGCTCCCCCCGTCGCGTAAGCAGCGTCACGATTGGCGGAAGGAGCCGAACGGCGAGTCGGCGCTATACTGCGCCTGCGCATCGCCGTTCGGCTCCTTTCGCCAGTCGTGACGCGGCTTACGCGACGGGGGGAGCTCATTTTTTAGTCAAAACGTCAATCACTGCCATGTTAGGAACGCCCACTCCCGCGGGACTCGCAACCCGGAGGACACGGGTGAATAGCTGTACCCAGGTATGTACAGCAGCAAAAAAAAAAATTAAAGGCATAATCGTATTGTAATGCGGGGGGCAGTGTAATAGGGGAAAGTCGTTTTTAGGGTGAACCACCGCTTTAAGACACTTTGGGCCAGATTCAGATAGATCAGCGGATCTTTAGATCCGCGTAATCTATCTGATTTAAGATCCGCCGCCGCAAGCTTTAGAGGCAAGTGGGTAATTCACAAAACACTTACCTCCAAACGGCGGATCGTAATTCTTCCGGCGGAATTCAAATTCCGCGGCTAGGGGGAGTGTGCTATTCAAATCAGGCGCGTCCCCGCGCCGATCGAATAGCGCATGCGCCGTCCGGAAATTTTCCCAGCGTGCATTGCTCCAAATGACGTCGAAACGACGTCATTGGTTTCCGACGCTTACGTAAATGACGTCCATCCGTATTCGCGAACGACTTACGCAAACAACATAAAAAATTCAAAAATTTGTCGCGGAACGACGGCCATACTTTACATTAGCTGCGCCTCATAGAAGCAGGGGTAACTATGCGCCAGGAAAACCCTTACATAAACGTTGTACAAACACTGCGTCGGGCCCGCGTACGTTTGTGAATTGGCGTATCTCGCTGATTTACATATTCTCTGCGTAAATCAGCGAGAACGCCCCCAGCGGCCATTTTTAAATTGCAGTTAAGATCCGACGGTGTAACACAGTTACACCTGTCGGATCTTAGGCATATCTATGCGGAACTGATTCTATGAATCAGTCGCATAGATATGACCGGCCTAACTCTGAGATACGACAGTGTATCAGGAGATACACCGTCGTATCTCTCTCTGAATCTGGCCCTTTGCACCTTCCCCCTTGATGTTCTAAATTTGACATTAATAGTTTTGACATGAGAATGAACGAATGTTTTGGATATACATGAAAAGCATACCGATTTGTGTTTTAACCCTGAGACTTCTATACACATACCACATATTTTACTAGGAGCAGGAGGCTAAAGCCTAGTACACGCAGCTGAATGTTGGGCAACACCTGCTGATTCAATAGAAACCGGAAAATATTCAGCCCATGTGTATGGCAGCCGGTCCAAGAGATGCCATTCGGCCGTCTTCTTTCGAAGGGTCATTGAACGAAAACGGTCTGCTGATCAGCGTTCTAAGCCAGTGGCTGAGAGCACTGACCGGACTGTTCTGACGGAGGGCGTCCCTCTATCAGAACACAATAGCACAGCAGGGGAGAGCGATGTGCTAACATTGGATTGTTAGTACAGCAGCTCTGACCTGAGCTGTATTTTTTTTGTTCAGCTCACCGGGTTGAACAAAAGAAAAACCAGTAGTGTATACGAGGCTAGTCGGTAGTGTGTAATCTGCATTTAAAGCCTTTGTGTTTCCTCAATGCCTGGAGCAATGTAAAAATGTTTTCTTTAATTCATTACAGACGGGAGCCTTACTTACATAAGCACAGGGCAAGGTAAAAATGATATGAAATTTTAATGAAAGCTGAAATGAAAGGACATAGTTGGGAGACTGAATATTTTATAAAAATTTGAGAAAACCATAACTGCAGTGCAGTAATGAATAAAGTGCCTTCCTGTCTAGCCACTACCTGACATCATCCAACGACAAAGCTTCTAAACATAATAATGACTACCTGGCATAAAGCACTGGAGGAAATGGTACAGCGTTTTGAAATGCAAGTATCACTTTGGTATGCACTAAAAACGGACATTAAATCAGAAATAGCAACTGAGAAACCAGCTCGTTCTTTGTTCAACTGTGGTGTTGTCTTAATAAACCTTTTCAGCAGATGTAAAAATAAATAAAACCTCTTTTTCCTTATTGTAAAAAAAGTCATACAGAAGTACATTTTTATTTACCTGATCCCTGAATTCCTTGAGCATAAATTAATCTTTTTTTTTTTTTTTGTGTGCGACATCCATTCAATTAAAAAGTACAAATCTTTACTGAAATCTGTTACGGAATAAAAATAAAGAAAACATTCAGAAGTTCAATAGGTGTTCCTAGTTTAGTATCTCCTGATTATTATGACCACGAGGTCAATGAAACAAGTTTAACGTTTGTGTTGTGATATTTTAGCAAGGCCAAGCAGCGAAGAGATCTAAAATTATCCTAAAAAAGCATATACAAATACCATATTAGGCAAGCAAATAGAGCTGCCATGAACACTGCACAGTCTATATTATTCTTGTAGGAGGTTTCAAAGCGAACTTATTTGTGACATTGACAAAAGAATTCTATTGTGGAAAAACAAGTATTGCTACTCTGTATTTTGATTTAGTTTTTAAATTTAACGAAATAAAAAAGGTATATAACAAATCTTCAGAAAGGACTTCTAAAGAAGATATATGTTGTAGGAAAACAGAAGCAGCCGTAAAAATCTTCCACTAAGCAATGAGGAAGAAACGTAGCAGATGTAGGAAGACTTCATAAAAGAGAGCAGTGCACGTGGAAATACAGTATAGCAACCAGTTTACTATAAAGACTCCTACTGGTTTAACATATATCTTTCCAAGAGGCCTTTGGACAGAATGCCCTGCTTTATTCGGAATCCCTGGAATCTTGCCTAGCCAAAGCACGTCTCTTTCCTCGTTCACTTTTTGGAAGTTTAGCTTTAACAACAGGAATGGAAGGAGGCGAATCCTCATTATCTGATGAAAGCTTTTCCGACCACTGACTGCCAAGTGGCATTGAACCACCAACACGACCTGGGCCGCTCTTTTCAAGGCTGTGAGGTTTTGATTCCGCTCTCTGCCGATGATGTTGCAGGTACCTCTTAGGATACAAAAATAGAGCTGGATCTGGCATAGGTTCCAACTCGTCATAACTGGTCATCTGCTCCTTCTGAAAGGAGTCTCTTGTTATATCCTTGGTTGCAGAACACTCAGCCCTCCAAGCACTATGATGCTTGTGGACTCTCCTCTTGACCTTTCCTTCGTGATAAGGTTGCTTGACTACTGAGAGGTCAAGGGGGCAGGATGATACCTGATTGCTGTATTGTGAGCTTTGCTGCTTCTGCTTCATCGCATGCAGCTGGAAAGATAGATAAGCTGCAGCTTCAGTTTGCTTGTGCAACTCTGTATTCATTATGGTAACTCTGTGACTTCTTCTCTTCACTTCCTCCAAGTACCTCTTTTCCTTTTCCCTCAGTTTAGATCTCAAAGCTGCAACTCTATTCTCCCGATGGTAAAGCTCTTTTTTTAAATGCAGGTTCAGCTTCTCTTTTTCACTGTACCGGGCTTCCAAAATTCTGCATTTTTCCTCCATTTCTAGCTCAATTTGATCTGACAAAAACAAAAAAGTGACAAATTATAAACATATTTAGATTTTTCATTTGAAGCATAACTTTTATTTAATCTACAGGTCATGAGCAAATTGTTTTTGTTTACAGTTTTGCGTACCTTCAGTTCACAAAAAAGTACAATTTAACATTTGAAAATATTTGTTACTTATTACCTCAATACAGTTTTAGCTTTTTTATTTTGTAGGTATTTTGTACATTTTGCCATGTAGGTATCCACTAATAATGATTTGAGTGTATTTTTAATAAAATTGCAACTTGATGAACATTTGCACAACTACTGCAGGGCCTAAAAAAAAATCGATAGACACAGATCGCTATTGTCACCATCATGTCGAAGCTTCTATCTATATAGAACTGTTGTCACAACAAAATGAAAATAAATACATTTTCTAATTTCGGATCTTTCGGATTTGGATTCTGCACGTTCGTTATCGTTTGTTAAAATGAATGCGAAAATCCCAGAAATTCGGACGAAAAGAAATGCACATGTCTAATAAATAGGATCATTATACAAAATAGGTAGATACCTTTCAACAATGTTTTTGATTTTTATCAAACTCTGCCCTGTAAGGAGTTTAAAAAAATCTATTGACACAGACAGCAGGACTTGGCCCCGCCCCCAGCGCTCGCGTCATTGGATTTGATTGACAGCAGCGGGCTGCGCTGCTATCAATCTAGCCAATCAGGACACAAGACACCGGCTAGAGCAGGAGTCCTCATCCCTGGCGCAAGAAAGAGGGTTCAGGCAAGTAAAAACAGGGCACTGGGGGGCTTCTGCACTGCAAGAGGGTTTTCACCTCAATGCATAGAATGCATTGAGGTGGAAAACCACAAGGGTTAACAACCCCTTTAAACCTAACTACTTGACTGAGGTAGGAGGGCTACAACACAAGACAGCCTAGATCTGTTCCTTTGTAAGATTAAAATAGCTTTAAATATAAAGTAGACAAAACAGCTTCAATGGCACATTCCAGCATTAGTTTTTAACTAAAATATATATGCATTATCAAAAGAAAAAAGTCACCGCACTCCAACCCAGTGCATTCGTATGTAGATAAATGTGGCCTTAGCCAGTACCGCTCCAGCCACACCCTCCTGAGACAGAGATCCCCCTGCTTGCAGTGAAGGGGGCTGGCGTCAGTGCACCATTCAGAGGTATAGGAGAATTATCAAAGAGAAGAGAAGGCATCTCTGAATGGCACACTGATGCCAGCTCCCTTCACTGCAAATGGAGGGTAGATCGCTGTCTCAGCTTAGAGTGGCACTGCAAGTTTCATTTGGACCACTGTAAAATATATGTGTGATGCAAGGAGTGATGACTCTGCAAAAGGGCATCATTATTAAGGTGTGCCTCGGTTAGGATCATGATGTCTACACATAGCCGTGAGTACCTATACAGATATATGAGGCATTTCAATACAATATTAAAAACCCTTTGAAAACATGCAATCAGTTAGGAAGATTAGACCGTTTAATTATGTTGCACTGGTTTAAATGATCAAATTGACCAGTTAGCAGACAGCTACCCATTGTTGGATGCCTGCATTTGATTAATCATGTCACTTGATTCTTTTATTTCTCCATTGTGATGCTGCGTGGCTTGGGCAGTTAAGGCGATATCCTCCACCCAGCTCGGCAGACTCTTATTAATTCTCTTTCTTTTGAGTCAGAGCTGCATCATTTACATGTTGTAAGCAAACACCTTTTGAGAGCCTGCTAAAACACGCCTTAATTACTACAAGTTTTATTACTTGTGTTACATACTTAAGTTTATGGTTTTTACTGGTGGTAAAACATCGAATATTCTAAGAAACTAATTTACTCAAGTCTCAAGATGTTCTTTGGCTCTGTCTGGGAAAATATACTATAACTAGACCTATGCTGTAACCATCACTGGATCGTGGGTACAAATGCAACCAAGAAGACTAGGCAGAATAATTTAAATACCAAGTGGCCACTCCTCATACATTTTATAGCTAAGAGGTCGTGAAAAAAAAAACAAAAAAAAAACCTCAACTCTCATGATACACCTAAAGTTTATTAGCTAGATTCACAAAGAGTTACGCCGGCGTATCAGTAGATACGCCTTCGTAACTCGCAATCTAAGCCGTCCTAAGTTTAAGTGTATTCTTAAACTGAGATACACTTGAACCTAGCTAAGATACGACGGCCTGCGCCGTCGTATCTTAGGGGGCATATTTACGCTGGCCGCTAGGTGCCGCTTCCGTTGAGTTCGGCGTAGAATATGCAAATGACTAGATACGCCGATTCACGAACGTACGCTTGCCCGTCGCAGTACAGATACGCCGTTTACGTAAGAGACATGCCGGCGTAAAGATAAAGCTGCTCCCTAGGTGGCCTAGCCAATGTTAAGTATGGCCGTCGTTCCCGCGTCGAAATTTGAAAATTTTACGTTGTTTGCGCAAGTCGTCCGTGAATGGGGCTGGACAAAATTCACGTTCACGTCTAAACCAATACGTCCTTGCGGCGTACATTAGAGCAATGCACACTGGGATATGTACACGGACGGCGTTCGTAAAAACCGTCAATCACGTCCGGTCACCAATCATTTACATAAAACACGCCCCCCTCATCCTCATTTGAATTAGGCGCGCTTACGCCGGCCCAGTCACGCTACGCCGCCGTAACTTAGGAGGCAAGTGCTTTGTGAATACAGCACTTGCCTCTCTGACTTACGGCGGCGTAGCATAAATACGATACGTTACACCGCCTCAAAGATGCGCCCATCTACCTGAATCTAGCTACATGTGTAGACTTGAATGAAGGCCCAACTCTAGTCAAAACATTTAATTTCCTTTTCTACAGAATGGGAAAAGTTCAAAACCTCAGCCAGAACAGAAAATTATGGGAAACCTCCCCAAAAGTTATACGGAGAGATTTAGGCCCCATGCACACGAGATGCTGCTAAACTCGAGTTCAGAGGCATTTGGGCATTTTTTTCAACTGCCCCTGAACACATTTAATGTTATCCTATGTGTCCATGCACACAATCACGCTTTTTGGCATTTTAAAGCAGTTGGGTTTATGTCCGTTTTTTCAGACGCAAAATTATGGGTTCAGAAGAGTTTTATTTTTGCGTTTTAAACTTTGGGAGGGTCTACAATGTCTTTGAGATAAGCACCGACAGCCGCAAACGCGGTAAAACGCCGCAAATCACGGCAAAACGCTGCGCAATTCGCGGCAAAAACTGGCGTTTTAAACGCCGGTTTTTGCCTTTGAAAACGTATAGAGGTGTTTGTAATTGCTTCTCGTGTGCATGGGGCCTTAGTAAAACTGGTAAACTCGGAATCTGGTGCAGCTATGCATGGTAGTCAATCAGCTTCTAAGCTCAGCTTGTTCAATTAAAGCGTTTGTAACCCCTAAAATAAAAAAAAAACATATGTGCTATAGATTATGCCTACTGCTAATTGAGTGTTGTCCGTAACTTTTTTTATTGAGGAGGTTGCTGAAAAATACACGCTCATTTTGCCAGTTCCCCGTAGTTCCTGTTTCAAACTGACCACGTTAGCCATGACGGTAGATTACTCCTAGCATGGTCAGTTTGCGTCCCTTGTATACCAGGTAGGAGAACCTACTGTAGCATGTTTAGCGCCATGCCCCGTCCCAGCCCTGCTCTGTTCATAGACAGTGGAGACTTACTGCCTAAACTACAGTGCATACACTGGGAATGTTCTTCTCCTCTGTGTCTGATCTGTCAGCTAAGTAATCACACATCCCCCAAGATGGATTATAATCAATAAAGAAGGAGTTGTAAAGTGTTGAAAGTTTGTTTATACAATGGCTGCAGGAAGAGATTGAAGCACTTGTTACAGATTAGGGAGGAGTGCAGACTGGCCAGACTCTCAGGCTCAGTTGGTGGGAGTGTATTTAGGGCACTGTGTGAGGTGGAGATCAGATGCAGGACAGAAGAAATGAGCTGACCAGCAAGTGATTACAGAGGGGGAGGAGAGTTGCATGCTGTGTAAATCATGAATACAGATACAAGACTGATATGCAGACATACAGGGAATGTACTAGGGGTTGACTGATATTGTTTTTTCAGGGTTGATACCAATTTTTCGAACACCTTTTAGGCTTATAGCCGATATCAGGTGCCGATATTCTGTCCATTTAAAGTTTTGAAAAATCAACACAATTTTCTACTAAAATCTGATATAAACTGAACATTAATAATGTTTAAAATTTGAATAAACATCAAGGGCTCGTTCTTCACACCATAACTGCATGAAAACTGATGCAAAAACCGCACAGATTTTACTTGCGGAGACATAAGATTTCATGCGCGATTCAGTCCGTTTTATGCACGTTGACACGTCAGGCTGGGTTTACGCTATAGAATGCAGCGGCTCACAGCAGGAGTCTGGTGTGTCTCCATTTACCATATCAGATCCGATTTCAGCTGAATTTGCACCTGAAACTGACCAAAAGACGCACAGGGCTCCTGTGCAATTCACACCGGAGAAGCTGCAGAGATGTGTGAACCGGCTCCATAGAGAGCCGGTCACAATCTCCTGCTATGCCAATTAGCAATATTTTGAACCCAGCCTCAGTTTTCAATGCGCATCAGTTATGTGCCCTATATTCACACCAATGTTGACGTCATATCATTTATTTTTCCTGTGCAGAACACTGCACACATGACACGTTGCATTCCTGCGCAGAAAAATTGTAGTAAGAACAGAGCACATACTGTAGAGAAGAAATGTAGAGAGAACCATTGTTTTTTTGTGCACTTGCAGAACGCGTGCAGAAAAACTGATGTCTCTGTCTGCACCATGGTGTGAATGAGGCCTAAAATTAAAACTGAAAATATCAGCCAAATCTCCAGATTCAATTGCCAAAATGTCTCTAAAGAAACTACTGCTAGAATTTGCTATTGGAGGCATTAAGCTATCCGTTTTATATGCTACTTTTTAACTGTACAAACCACTACCAAAAAGAGACAAATAAAGGTTATTTCATACTGTAAAGCGAAGTCCGACTCTTATCAATATCCCCTGTGCACCCTTCTGTTTTTGGTTCTCACCACAAATGTGGAGTGGTGGGCAGAAGACAGAAACAAAATAAGCAAAAAGTTAATTTTTATTGTGAATTCTGTCCCCTCTAATCCTGCGGTCCTAGGAACAAGCCTACAAAAGCCTTATGGTAAATAGAATCTTTACTGTCTTTTCCTAATTAAAGAGGAAGTAAACCCTCCGTTCAAAAATAAAAAAAATTATAATCGTGCCAGACAAAGGCATAATCAGCTAGTATGCATAGCATACAAGCCAATTATGTTTTACTTACCTTCGTTTGAAGCCCCCGCAGCGGTCCACGTCTCCCCCTCCGGCCGCCGACATGTTGTCCCGGATTGACTTCCGGGTCTCGCGGCTCCGGCGCTGTGATTGGCCGGAGCCGCAATGAAGTCACTCCTGTGAACGCGTGCGATAACGGCACAGTACAACTGAAGCAACGGCACATAGTGCCATTGCTTCAGTTGGCTTAAGTGCGCATGTGCCGAATGACGTCGGCACATGCAAATACAGGTATATCTCCTAAACCGTGCAGGCTTAATATAGACCTACCTGTAACATTAAGTTGTAAACAAGGGTTTACAACCACTTTAAATCTCCATATAAACATAGCTGTAGGGGAAGAGGGCAAAAATCACTCATTTAACTACTTGGGCTGTGTGCATAATTTGAGTTTATACATATAAGCCCATATAAGATATACAGCTCTATACTAAAACAGTCTTTAATTTAATTAATTTTCCCCCATCAAAAATGCTAATATAATGCGGGAATTAACTTTTTTAAAAGGAGACGTGATCTTTTTACAGGAAACTCATTTGTGTGCGGGCACAAACCGCAGAATTGTCTCAAATGAGTTCCCCCTGTGGTTTTATGCGGACTCCCCTATTTTTCGCGCTAAAGGAGTGGCCATAGGGTTTGCCAGAGGTGTCCGGTTTATATTAGAAGAGAGGAAGGCGGATCCAGAAGGGGGCTTTTTATTCTTAAGGGGAAACCTGAACAGTGTTGGGATTTCACTGGCAAACGTTTATGGACCAAATAAAAAGTCTGTTCAATACCTAGCGGGAATTATGGAGGAGTTCATGGAATTTAAGACTGGGGGGGGGGGGGCATTATGGGAGGGGACTTCAACTTGTGTCTAGACCCAAAACTAGATAGTACGTGGCATGCACAGGGAATGGCTCAGAGAAATAAATTAAAAAAGAAGATGCACCAATATCAATTAGTTGATGCGTGGAGATCACAACACCTAAAACAAAGAGATTACACATTCCACTCCCAGGTACATGGGAAGTACACAAGAATTGATTACTTTTTGGTAGAACATAGGTTACTGGATTTGGTGGAAAATACATATATTGGAATGACAACATTCTCTGATCATGCACCTATTACAGGAACTCATTGGAAAAGACACATCGTTTTCCTCAACAAGTTCCTTGTTAGGCTAGTCGAGGAACTCGACAAGCTTGCTTAGCGTACACACGGTCAAGACAAAATCTCCTCGTTCTCAAACGCGGTGACGTACAACACATACAATGGCAGGGGAAGTTCAATTCAACTGGCACAACCCTTTGTTAAGAGACGATTTGCACTTTTCAGTCTGTTACAGCGTGAAAAATGTGTTATCGCCATTACAAATGCTACCTTTACTCCCGTCTCATACTTCTGTGCATGCGCGTGTTTCTTAGCATACACACACTCGAGTTTCTCGTCAAAAACCAGCCTGACGAGGAACACGACGAGCAAATTGAGACTCCCGTCGAGGAAAAAAAGAGAACTTGTTCTCTTTTTTTCTTGTCTAGTTCCTCGACAGTTTCCTCGATGAAAAACGTACACACGACCGTTTTCCTCTGCAAAAAAGCTCTCCCACCAAGTTTCTTGATAGATTTTGTCGAGTTTCTCGGTCGTGTGTACAAGGCCTAACTGGAGGTTGAATGAAGAACTTCTACTAGATAAAAGAGATAGAAGAAAGAATAAAGAAAGAATTGGAACAGTTCTTTATGGAGAATAGTACAGAAGGAATGTCGGAGGAGATAATATGGGAAACCCATAATGCTTACATCAGGGGTATCTTGATTAGGGAGGGAGCTGGAAAAAAGAAAAGAAATAAAGAGCAAAAAAATAAAGTTTAACTATAGAAATATTTGAACTAGAACAGCTACATAAGGAAACTGGAGAGAAATAACTCCTATTGATTCTTAGTATTAAAAGAGAGGAAATTAGAGGAATAATTGAACTGGAATCCCGAACGGCTCTGAGTCTGGTTAAGAAAGAAAGATATCAATGGAGTAACAAGGTGGGGAAATATCTGGCGAATTTATTAAAAAAGAAAAAAGAACAGCTAATTATATAGAGAGAATACAGACAGACAAATACCGGGGAAATAAGATAGAAGACATCAGAGATTGCTAAAAAAATTCAAGAATTCTACAGGAAACTCTATGCAATTAACATAAATGACACTAAAGAAAAGGTAAAACAAGAAGAGGTAAAACAAAAAGAGGAAAAAATAAAAATATATTTGAAGGAGATGAACTTAAAGAAAATCCCAGAAGATAAATGTAATTATCTCGAAACCCCCATAACAGAAGAAGAAATATTAAAAACCATACAAGAACTGCCAAACGGGAAAAGCCCCGGCCCAGACGGTTTGACTACACTGTACTATAAAAAATTCTCAGATATACCAATTCCGAAACGGTGTTCCTATTTCAATGGGATCGGAGAAAAGTGGGAGATGAGGAAAGAGGCTCTAGAAGCTTTAATAACTATAATTCCTAAAGATGGTAAAGACAATACTTAATGCTTGAGTTATAGACCAATCTCTCTCCTTAATATTGATATAAAGTTTTCAAAAATTCTCGCCAATAGGATGAAACAAATAATGAAAGACGTGGTCCATACGGATCAAGTGGGATTTATTACAGGAAGGGACAATGGAATAAGAACCCTCCTGGCTATAATGGAAATCAGAAAAAGCGGAGCCCCAGGTCTACTCCTGTCAACTGATGCCGAAAAAGTCTCGGACAGGGTAGACTGGGGCTTCATGCAGGATACACCGGAGGCAATAGAATTAGGGCCCAGAATGAGAGGCTGAAAAAAATCACTATATAATAGACCTACCGCAAGAATTAAAATAAATGGGACCATTTCAGAACCCTTTGAAATGAAAAATGGCACACGACAGGGGTGCCCCTTGTCACCGCTGTTTACTATTGCACTAGAATAGTAATTAAGGGGTATAAGGCGAAATGTTGATATTAAGGGGATAAAAATTGGAGGGGGGAAAGCACAAACTTGCCGCCTATGCAGATGATATTTTATTCTTTGTAATAAACCCCAGGATAACCCTGCCTAATCTGATAAAAACGATTAATGAGGCAGGATGTCCAATTTTAAGATAAATCCAGCCAAGTCGTAAATACTAAGTATAAACATCCCCAAAACAGAAAGGCGTGCTCTTCAGGAAGATTTCCCATTTGGCTGGAAAAAATAATTAAAATATCTTGGAATTAGGCTGGCAACCTCCACAGAGACCTTATATAAAATCAACTTCATTCCATTGTTTAATGAGGTTAAAGCAGAACTTAATAGAATTGCACCGGGGCAACTATTTTTGAGCGGCTGAATAAACATCTTTAAAATGGCAATATTACCTAAAATAGTATATAAAATGCAGATGCTCCCAATTCCAATACCACAAGCATACTTCAAAAAATTACAGTCAATGTTTCTAAAGTTTATTTGGAGAGGGAAAAAAACGTGTATTAATCTAACACTTTTGACTAAAGATAAGGCACAAGGGGGGTTAGGGGCACCGGGTGTAAGAAATTACTATCACGCGATTTTAATATCACAAATAATTGATTGGGCTAAAAATAACACACAGAGAAAAGGTGGGTAAATATGGAGATTAAAATGAGTAGGACAGCACTGGGGAAATTAATTTGGATACCGGCACAGTATAGAGAAATCAGTTCAGATGCTCACTGCATCACTAGGCACGCATTAAAAATATGGGATAAGATACACAAGAAGGAAAAATGGGATTACAACTCACCCTTTATACCTCTAACTGACACAAAATTATTTTTGCCAGGAGAAGAAAAAATTTTGGTAAATGGATATTTCAAGATAACATACAATTAAAATATATGTAATGGAGCAAAACAAACTCTTAACTTTTCAGGAACTAAAAAATAAAAAAGGAAGGGATTTCGATTGATGCATGGCGGTACGCGCAATTAAAATATTTTTTCGGAAGACTCCCCCAGCCTTTTCGATCAGAAGTTAAACTACGACCCCTAGAAAAAAGATGCGAGGGAAAGGCTGAAAAGGGGACAATTTCTAAGATATATAAGATCTTGAACGAGTCAAAATTGCGGGGCGTCCCGCCAAACATCAAGAAATGGGAACTTCAAGAACTGGGCTCATGTGTAAATGAGTGTGAGATCAAACAGTTAATTAAGAGGGTACATGCAACGTCGGTAAATTGTAATATAGTGGAATTTAATTTTAAATGCCTGGTGCGCTGGTACCTTACCCCGGATAAGGTACATAAATACTCAGGAACTACATCACAGCTATGTTGGAGGGGCTGTAATGAAGTAGGTACTATGGCTCACATTTAGTGGACCTGCTCCAAAATTAGAAAATACTGGGGGGAGATAAGACAAAAAAAAAAAACTACAGAAATAACAAATGTTGAACTCCCAGATGACCCGTAGGTATGCGTGTTACATGGGTCTCGAATGCCAACTAAACGCTACCTGAAGACATTACTCCCACAGCTCCTGAACGCTGTAAAGAGCCAAATATCCCTACACTGGCGAGAACTGGAGAGTCCCACATTGAGGGGGTGGTGCAATAAAGTAGACGAAATTTACAATATGGAATATCTGAGATCTAGCGAAGGAGAGAATAGGGAGGAGTTTGAAGAGAAATGGAAAGAATGGATAGGGTATAAGCATACTATGGGCTATGCAGAAGTGATGGGTGCATAACACAATTTAATATCTAATGGCACGAGGTAGAACTTTGGATGGGTAACACGGGGTATTTTATCCCATGGTCAACCCAATGGGGTACAGTCCAGGACAGGACACTATAAAAAAAGAAAAAAAAAAAAAGAAAAAAGAAGAGGTAGAAGAGAGAGGAGGTAGGGAGGTGAGAAAGATAAGTACATATTAGAAAGAGAAGCTTGGAAGTTGTTGATATATGGGAAGGGAGAGGTCTGGGTGGAGGGCGGGGAGAGGGAATTGTAGGATATTTTTTATTAACGATACATTTATACTTGACAACCTTTTTGATATGTTGGGTATTTGGTATCTATGAGACGTGTAATTGGAAAATTTTATAAAAATAAATAATAAATAATAATAATAATAATAATACGAAAGAATAAAGTCTTGAAGAAATACCACAATGATGTGAACTGTGATTGAGACAGCGAATGAACGCAAAACTGAATAAGTCTCTCGACAGAGTTCTCTGAGGTGGAAAAAAAAAAACAGGCTTTCAGAAAAACGGATAATAATATCCTGGTAAACATGAAAGGTACCTTAGAGCTCCATCTAGTGCATAGTTCTAGTAAATATGAGAAACTCAAGAGGTATTTTTGTGACTAAATATTACTCATTACTCTTTTGGTTTTGAACATAATAAAATATATACAAAACACTTTACATTCCTTTTAAACAGCATAAACTCATCATACCTTGCTGGAAATCCTCCACTCTCTTTGATTCCAATTCTTGTGTAAGCTCTAAGCAAGAAAAGGAAAACAAAGAAAAAAAATCATTCAATATCAATTCTAACATGCAAAGAATATTAACATTATTGCAATTTAGGTTTCCATCTGCCCATTATATTTTTACCTTCAAGGTTATGTGCACAGTTCTGCTTACAGTTTTACAAGTACATTTTAAAATTATGGATATCTATATCTTCGGCCAGTAGTTCTCATCCATTACATAAAATAAAAGCGGCGCTAGTTGAATTTATGAGTTTTAAAAAAGAACTGCGCAGAAAACCAACATTAATTGAGAGATGACTTGAACAGGGAAATATCCAAAATGAATCATTGATAGAGCAAAGCCTATTGCTCAAATACTAGAGAGGTTTTATTAAGTGGTTCATGTGGTAAATTATCAGGATGGTAGTTCCAAAGCACTATATTCTCTAAACAGGGGTGTCTAAACTTTTGACCTTCCTGGGCCACATTGCAAGAAGATAAATTGTCTTGGACCACATATAAAATACACTAACAAGGACACCCGATGAGTAGTTCCTCCTGTGGCTCTCAGCAGGGAGGTGCAACAGCATGCAAACATGGCAGCCCCTGCATCCCTCCAGGCATACATTTGCCTGGCTTATCAATGTAGGCTGCTGCAGCTGCTAGGTTTTCACGGTGTCCCTACAGACATGCATGGATCGGGCTTGTCTTACGGCCACCATGGGTGCTGTGCTTGCGCAGCATTACCAGCATCACTCTATAGGAGCCCAAGCTACGTGCTAAATTTTCTGGGGCCACATGCGTCCCATGGGATGGACACCACTGCTCTATAGTATATAGTAAAGTGGTCCAAATTGTGAAACTGAACCATCCTATTTTACATATCAATTGAATTTTTATATGATTTTACAGAGGGGCTGGTTTTTCTCAAGCAGGAGCTTGCTGGGATCCTTACTTTCCCCTAGTTTTTTTTAAGAGTAGAGAGAGAATGGTTCCACTATTTGGCTTAAAGCGGAGTTCCATCTTAAAGTGGAACTTCCGCTCATATGATTCTTCCCCCCCTCCGGTGCCACAATTGGCACCTTTCGGGGGGATGGGGGACAGGATATCCTTTCCTCTTCTGGGAGTCCGGGCCGCGGCCCGTAACGTCACTGCAGGGCTCCCTCCTCCTCGCCCGGCCAATAAGAGAGAGGAGTGGGGCCTTGCGCATGCGCAGTAGGGTTCTCGGCATGAAGCCGAAAGGAAACATCAGCTGCAGTGCCGACATCGAGGGACTCCAGGACAGGCAAGTGTCCTATTAAAAGTCAGCAGTTGCAATATGTGTAGCTGCTGGCTTTTAATTCTTTATTTTTTTTTGGCTGGAACACCGCTTTAAAGTAACGTAAACCTCAGACATGAAATATGAACAAAGCATATATCTTTATAAAGTGTGTACTTGTCTCAATTAAGAACACCAAGTTTAATTTCTGTCTGCTGCTTCAATCCTTTGCTATCTGCATGAGTCACGTCTGACGGGTTTTCCTGACACCAAGAGGCATGTGTAATGTTGAAGACATTTCACTGTTTATCCAAGGAAACTGCTTGGGTAAACAGCAAAAAAAGACCTTCAGCATGATAAAACAAGTCCAACTGAGGCTGAGTTCACAATGGCACGGAACGACTGTTGTACGACTCATCCTAGTTTGCCCTGCAACATTGGTCCTATGGATCTATATAATACAAGAATTATGTTTTTTTAGTGAATGAGTAGGGGGTACTTGTTAAAAGGGGGCTTCCAGATTCTGATAAGCCCCTTGATCACAGACCCCCACAACCACAGTCCAGGGTTGTGGGGAAGAGGCCCTTGTCCCCTTCAACATGGGTCAAGGTGCTTTGGGGCGGGGGGAGGGCACAGCCCCACGTTGAGGGCATGTGGCCTGGTATGGTTCAGGGCGTTTGCTCGTCCCCCCCCTTTCCTGGCCTGCATTCTTGGATAAGTGGCTGGTATGGATTGGGGAGGACACCCCACGCCGTTTTTTTCCCCTATTGCCAGCAATGATTTGTTTTTTATCCAGCGGTCAGCGGGGAAGCCCATTGACAGCTTATGACTCATGCGTCGTAAAGGATACTGCAGGTGGCTTCCCAGCCCCGCTCCTTAACAATAGCTATTCACATCCCATTGAGCACCCTGCAAATTTGGGTGTTCGCCGATCGGGCAGACGGGTAATGTTCGAACCGAACTTTTGCTCGGTCCAAACCGTTCACCCAACTCTAGTCCTAAAGCTGTCCATACATTAGTAGATTTTTGTTCAAAACTTTTTGTATTGAAAATGTTCCTTTGATTTTTCTAATCTTTAGTGGGGGACAAATCGACTATTGTTTTTATCTGTAGTAAGGGGGAACATTTTAAAAAGCAGAATGGAAATTTTTTCTGGTTTTCGTTTGGGAAATTACATTCATTTTAAAAGCAAATGTTCAAAGCACAAACAGAATTTTTAGTACAAATATTTGTATTTTTCATTCGAATATTCACTAGTGTATGACCAGCTTGAGTCTGTTAGGACCCCGCAATACTGCGCTTAAAAAAAATTGTAATGCAGTGGCAGGTAGTGATTTACAACTATTTATCAGACAAAAACTCATACTTTTATGCCGTAGAAAAATAATATCTCCCATGCCTGAGAAACATTCATACAAAATTAGATAACAGGCCTAGTGTTTTCTGGTGTGTTAATTAAAGGAATTTTTTTTTTTTGCTGAAATGACTGTTTACAGGGTATAGAGACATAATAGTAATGTGCCTACATTTAGTTTTGTTTTTCATCTAGTTTCATGCTTGTGTGAAGGACAGAGACACAGAGCCAATACAGGGCAGTGTTTGTTTTTAAAACAAAACTGATTGGTTCTGAGGGGTTTTAGACAGGGGCGGACTGACAACTCATGGGGCCCCCGGGCAATAGAAGATTATAGGGCCCCTGGGCTTACAGGTGGCCACCACGCCAGGAGGCAGTGCAGAGGCGGGGCAGCTAAAATCTCTGGATTTCCACATCAAAAGCATGTCGGTTTCGGACATATCAGGGACAGATGTAAAAGAAACATACATACTGTCCCTGGTTTTACTGAGCCTGGCAACCCTGATGGGGCCCCCTAGTGGCATGGGGCCCTCGGGCAGTGCCGAGTTACTCAATGGTCAGTCCGCCCCTGGTTTTAGACACACAGTAATCACACCTTCTTGATTAGAGACCACAGAGAGAAGCTCCCAGTACTTTTTTCATAAGGAAACAGACAAGCAGGAAGTGGGCAGAACAGAGAAGGATTACAGCAAAAACGAACAATGAGGACATGAAACCAGGACTGCATTAGGGTAAAGGAAGCTATTTAGCTAAAAAAAAAAAAAAAAAAATTCCTTTAGTGACCCTTTAAGCCTTGTTGCACAATGTTTAATTTCAGTAGCAATTCCTGTAATACATGCAGGATCTTGTATACAAATGTTTTGACAGTGGAATATACAGACAGACAATCAATAGGAACTTCTAACTGCTGGATCCCCTTCACTATCTGACTGCCCTCTGAGAACAGCATTTCAAGCAAGACAGATTTTAGATGACAAAATTCCCTTGGTGGAGCCAGAATGACTTCAATTATATATATTAGGCAGCTGAGCCTTTAGTTACATCCAGATGGAATGGTGAAGCTGACTTCATTGGCTAGCTTAGGAAATAGATGGAATGATAAATAAAATGGAATCTACATTCTATGATTCAGCTAGGTTCGCTATAAATGACTGAGAGTAGGCTGAGGCCATGAGCAGACCATAATATGATTAGAGGTTAATCATTTGCTTTACTTCCTAATTTATACTGAAAGACCGTGATAGCTTTTGAGAGTTAAGTTCATTCCAGGAGACCCGCGCAAATTACTTTCCATAAAATCTGATGACCTTGTTCTGTGAATACTTCACTTAGCAGGACCAATGCCGCGTACACACGATCATTTTTCCGCATGTAAAAAACAAAGTTTTTGAAAAATGGCATTTAAAATGATCGTGTGTGCGCTTCACATCATTTTTCGGGGTTCTGAAAAACGACAAAAAATAAATAAAAAATTCGAGCATGCTGCATTTTTTAACGACGTTTTAAACAATGTCGTTTTTCGGGTTGTAAAAAATGATCGTGTGTACGCGGCATAAGAGATCAAAAAAGGGAAATTCCAACCGATTTAAATTAGGAGTTTCTGAGCTCTATGCCAATGTAAAATTCATTGTTCTCTTTAAATGTCATGCACAAGGCTGGTGATTTTTATTTGGTGAAAAATGATTGTATGTGCTTTCATAAAGAGCAAACCCTATATAAGCAAATCTGTTTAAAAATACTAAGAATTGTAAACTTTTATCTAATAAATACAAGTGAATTTAAAGCGGAGGTCCAGCCAATTTTTTTTTTTTTAAAAGCCAGCAACTAAAAATACTGCAGCTGCTGACTTTTAAAAAATGGACACTTACCTGTCCAGCGCGCCCGTGATGTCGGCAGACGAGGCTGATTGGGCTTTCAGCCCTGGTTCGCACTGGGTACGATTTGGAACGATTTGAGATGCGATTTGACATGTCAAATCGCATCTCAAATCGTCAGCAATTGTCGGCAATGGCACTGTCCTAATCAGTGCGACGCCGCATCTACGATTTCAAAAAGTAGTCCCTGTACTACTTTTTGCGATTTCGGGCCGCGATTTACATTAAATTGCGGCCGAAATCGCGGCAAAATCGCGGCCGCGAAATCGCGGTAAAATCGCGCATTTTACCGCGATTTTGAATTCGCAACAGTGTGAACCTAGGCTAAAGCCAGGATGTGGAGCACTTTCCCGATCATGTGACCACTGCGATTGGCTCTCAGGAGCGGTCACTTGATCAGACGTCTGTCCCACGGTCTCCTGATCTGAAGCCATAACCGAGAGCTTCAGGTTGGTCAGTGTGCTGGGAGCATGTAGTAAGTGAGCATGCTTTCAGCTCACAACCTCAGACTGCCGCAGATTCATATGTACAGAGCATGGCAACAATGCATATTTGTTAAGCGATTAGAAAGAGGTTAAAGTGAAAATTAAAATAAAAACAAGTGTGTGAAATGATTGTAATAATATAAATTAATTACCAAGACTCCTTTTGTTCAGATCGCAAATATCTCTGTATATTTTCACATGCGATAATCTTGTATTAATCTGTATGGTATGAAGGAATGTTTGTATAAACAACACACCTCCCTATTATGTTTGTTGATGGTCAAGCCTGGACATCTTGTTTTAAACCTCAGGCAACACTTTATGACCAGGTGTCCATCTTCTGTTAATTGATAAACAAAACCTGTTTTCTTCCGTAGTCATGTAACCATAAACAGCCCCTCCCTTATATTCTGTCCTGTAGTCCATTTATGCTGTATGCCTTCTCAGTAAAAGCAGACATCATACGAATGCATAACCTGCCTCTCGTGTCTCGTTAATATGATGTCTCCAGATCTGTAAGAGCGCTGTTGGGAGACCTTAACCTCCCTGGCGGTATGAATATTTCAGATTTTAGGTGCTGAAAGCGGTACAATTATTTTGCAAGGAAATTTGGTGTTTTACATTGTAGGCCTGTAATTCTTAGGAATAACTCACTTAAATCTGTCCAAACAAGAGTCTAGTAGGCATCCTGGGTTTAAACATTTTTGAAAAACAAAATCATAAATTATAATAAATAATTATAACAAATAATAATATAATTATAATAAAAATTATTCAATAATGTAATCAACTCAAAATCACTGAAATTTGCTCAGTTGCAGAATTGTCGCTGTCATTACTTTTATTTTTTTATGACGAATTTCCCCACAAATCGCTATCGCTCAATTCTGCAAGTGATTATAATTTATTATCGCTGTTTTCTGGCTGCTCTAAAACCACTTTTGACATAAAAGGGACACTTTTTGGTTGCTATGGACAATCTACAGTTTGCAGGCAGAAAGAACAGTTTTTATTATACAAAAGTACATGTAGGACACTGGGCAGACCACTAGGTACAAAGGGGGTGTGAATTTTGTACATACAGTACTGTAATCTATAAGATTACAGTATACTGTATGTAATGTGTTTATTTACTTTTTTGAATTTGGAGCCGTTCTCTGCCCCGTGCGTCGTACCGTCGAAGGGAAACAGAGATCGGCGGCACACAGGGACACTGTGTGAATCGAGCGAGGACGCCACTCGCTCACACAGCGGGGAGGCATCGCAGGATCCAGGGACAAGGTGAGTAACTTTGTCTGTGGCTGCTGCGAGGCGATCCTGAGTCTGGGTCGGGGATACCGCCTTTGGTCCAGAAATCTTACCCCGAGACAGAGTATTGGGAATACCGCCAGGGGGGTTAAAGAAGGATGGTTAGTCCAGAATTACTAATATTTCCTTTCAGTATGTAATACTAGAAGAGTGGAGAAGTGGACTACGTTCATATGGCTGCCTGGAATACTGATTGTACTGGAATAAAAGGCTGGTGCTTTGGTTAATACTGTATATATGCACTGCAGTGTAATTCAGAGTGAATCGCAATGCAAAGCAATGTACATCTCCAGCTTGTTAATGTTCACTAAGGTAATGCGTGTTAAAACTTGGGTTTTAATAGGGTTGTTTGCAATCAGATTGGCTGTCTAGTATATTTGCAGTACACAGGGAGCCTTGACGGGGCCTGCAGCTTATGCATGTATTTGCAAATGCGTGCAACTAAACCCCTGTTTTAAGGCACTGTTAGACAGGTGAATTTGGTTGGTTGCCGATTGGTTGGTAAGTTAAGCTTGGTTATTCTGTGTGTTTGTTGAAATGCGTCCGCCCTTTCAATGCTCCTTGCTGTGAAGACCAATCATAGGTAGGGGCAGTGACGGTTGTTTTTTGTATTGTTGTCATTGTGGTCAGGCAACGCGCTAGCACCTTTGCTTCCATGTGTTGGGGGTTTAGTGTGCTCCTGCTCCTTTGAGGGCTGGGCTCCCTCCAGTCATCTGCCCTTTATCTATCCATCAGCATACATGTGCTTCCACTGAGGAGACTTTAAATTTTAGAGTTAGGACTGCAGTACACAGGGAGCCTTGACAGGGCCTGCAGCTTACGCATGTATTTGCAAATGCATGCAACTAAACCCCCGTTTTTAAGGCACTGTTAGACAGGTAAATTTGGTTGGCTGCTGATTGGTTGGTAAGTTGAGCTTGGCTATTCTGTGTGTTTGTTGACATGCGTCCGCCCTTCCAATGCTCCTTGCTGTGAAGACCAGTCATAGGTAGGGGCAGTGACAGTTTTTTGGGTGTAATAAATCATACTGTATATATTTGTCCTCTTGCATAGGGAGTTGCAAGTATGACTACCCAAGCAGGTTCCTTTGGGCTTTCACAATTGATTTCTACCAATCCTTCTCACAACAGCTAAGCTTTTTGTTTTTTACTAGATTATTTTCGGTATATACAGAATTAGTAGCCAATTTTCTTTTAAATTACCGCATATTTGCCAAACTAGACAATTGTCACAAACTACGATGAACGAGAGTGAACCAAAACTGCGGTTAAGGAAGGATCTCAATGCACTTCTCTATGCTATGTGATTTATCAGTACTGGACCCTAGGCGTCGCGCTAATCAGAGAAAGAGTTTGGGGGTTCACTACATCATCTCTCTCACATATAGGAATGCGTTGAGCTACTAAAGGTGGAGGTATTACAACATACCTTCAACCCGCAGCCTTGAAAGGTTACGATGAACGTGAGTGAAGCACAACTACATTAAGGAAAATATTTCAATGCACTTCTCTATGTAAAGTGATTATCAGTATCTGACCCCAGGCGTCACTCTAATCAGAGAAAAAGAGTTTGGGGGTTTACTACATCATATCACTCACATATAGGAATGCATTGAGCTACTAAGGTAGCAGGTAGAATATACCTTCAACCCTTAGCTTTAAAAAGGTATAACGAACATGTTCAATAATTTAGGCCAGTAGGGCCTAGACTATAAGGAACCAATGTCAAGCACGTAGCATATGAAAGTAATGTATGCAAACAGCATATACCTGAGAGAGGCAACAATAGCTTAATTGGTTTAAGAGTGTATGTACCTTTAAGATATTCCACAGCTGTTACATGAAGGCACAATAAGTAATCCCAAGCAGCACGGTTGTATAAACTAGAGCCAGGTTTAAATACAGTACTTTGTAAGGCTATATGTGAACAGGGTAATTCTAGAGCAATAGATGCAACGTGGCAATGGTACTTATCCATTTGCAGAGGATGAGAGTTCTTCAGTAAGCAGGGTATTGTAGCTGGAATGGGATTCTGTCATGGAGGTTCTACTAGTGGAAAATGACTTAGGGTGTCCCCTGCAACTGCAGTAAGGCTGGCAGCGTGGATCCAGGTAAATGGATACTCAGAAGGAATCAGCTATAGGTTAGTGGTAGCATGGATCCACGATGCAATGATATCCTGTTGAGGGGAATATGCCTGTAGTTTATTTGTAGCGTGGTCTGGCTACGGTCGTCAATAATAGAACACCTTGTAATACACAGGCTGTGCTGTTTATAGAACCCAGGGCATGTGTGCCGAATGGAGCTTTAATTACGCTCAGCACTTCCGCGTTCCACGCTGGAATGCACGCGGCGCCAGGCGATGACGTCAGTGCACGGTCGCCGTATGCCAGGGATATGCAATTAGCGGACCTCCAGCTGTTGCAGAACTACAAGTCCCATGAGGCATAGCAAGACTGACAGCCACTAGCATGACGCCCAAAGGCAAAGGCATGATGGAAATTGTAGTTTTGCAACATCTGGAGGTCCGCTAATTGCATATCCCTGCCGTATGCGTTTCAGCATGGAACGCAAGACGGCGACGAGAGCGTCGATTACAACAAGCTGCTCTAACAATAAGCCACACTTTAACTGCTTACCAACCAGCCGCTGCAGTTATACGGCGGCAGGTCGGCTCTGCTGGGCAAAATCACATAGTTATACGTCATCTCGTCGAGCAGCTCATGCGCGCGTGCCCGGTGGGCGCGATCGCTCGTTACAGAGCGAGGACCAGGAGCTGTGTGTGTGTAAACACACAGCTCTCGGTCCTGTCAGGGGAGAAATGCCTGACCGTCTGTTCATACAATGTATGAACAGCGATCAGTTATTTCCCCTAGTGACCGATCCCTACAGTTAGAACACACCCAGGGAACATACTTAACCCCTTCCCCGCCCCCTAGTGTTAACCCCTTCCCTGCCAGTGGCATTTTTATAGTAATACAATGCATTTTTATAGCACTGATCGCTATAAAAATGCCAATGGTCCCAAAAATGTGTCAAAAGTGTCCGACATAATGTCGCAGTACTGAAAAAAATAAAAAAACGCTGATCGCCGCCATTACTAGTAAAAAAATAAATATTAATAAAAATGCCATAAAACTACCCCCTAGTTTGTAAACGCTATAACTTTTACGCAAACCAAACGCTTATTGCAATTTTTTTTTTTTACGAAAAATATTAAGAAGAATACGTATCAGCCTAAACTGAGGACATTTTTTTTTTTATATATATTTTTGGGGGATATTTATTATAGCAAAAGTTGTTGCTCTATTTTTGTTTATAGCGCAAAAATAAAAACCGCAGAGGTGATCAAATACCACCAAAAGAACGCTCTATTTGTGGGGGAAAAAAAGGACGCCAATTTTGTTTGGGAGCCATGTCGCACGACCGCGCAATTGTCAGTTAAAGCGACGCAGTGCCGAATCGCAAAAAGTGCTCTGGTCTTTGACCAGCAATATGGTCTGGGGCTGAAGTGGTTAATACATTGAGAGTTTTCATTATTACTCCTCATTAACCCACATGTGGTGGGTGAGGGGGCTGAATATATTCTATGGGGCATGAAAACATCTACATTTCCCCCCTCTACACTTATAATTATAAGGGGATGCATCTATAGGTTGTTTTTGAAGAACTGATTGAATCAGAACATTTTCAGAAAATATAGCTCAGAGGTAACCAAAAAAAAGCTTCCAAGCATTCCAAGCAGCTTGGCTGGCATTCTACACACACATATATAGCACAACCCATCAATTAGCCTCTGAGTCATAGACGTGTCGGGAATTACTGTGAAAGTGGCTGCATTATCAGAGGCCTCCCCAGTGCCATCAGAACACACTTTTAGTTCTGCACAAAAACAGAGTATAAAAATACCAGAATACTTACATCCAAAATTACTCAGGCTTCGGTAACACTGAAGGATTAACTCTATTCTAACCCCACTGCTGTTCAGATCTCTACATATAGGATTCTAGTCTCCATTTTAAAGCTGGGAGAGTTGATGATTAAAGTGGAGTTCCACCCATAAATATAACATTACATCAGTAGTTTTAAAAAAAAAATCATTAGTCCTTTACGAATTTTTTTTTTTTTTTTTTTTTTTAGATGCCTTCAAAGTGTTGTTGCTAGGCAGAATAGTTAATCTTCCCACTTCCTGCACCTAGGTGCTTAATGCTTCCTAACCTACACCGCACAGACTCCTGGGAATGTAGTGGGTGTAACTTTCCAGGAGTCTGTGCACTCCCCAGTCTCGAAGAATCATGTGACTTGGACAGCACAGGTGCTGAAACCTGATCTGACACTGCTTGTGCAGCACTGAGCATGTTCGAGATCTGCAAGGCTGAAATCCAGGAAGTCATACAGTCTGGCTTCATGATGCCCACACTTAAGATGGCCCCAGTCAATTTCTATTTTATAAAGTGTCTAAATGCTGTAACAACCTAACAAAACGGACCTCAGTTTACAGACTAACTTTACTAGAATACATTAAGCTTGTGTATTACAGGGGTATTTATATTTAAAAAGTGAAATTGTGGCCGGAACTCCGCTTTAACAGTATGTATTAGCTGATATCCTAAGCCAAATATGATGCAGTCACTGTCCATGTCTGCCATGTTCTAGATTGTTGGGGCCCCACCGCCAATGAGGCCCACTGAAGCTGCTACCTCAGACATCACTCACAGAGGCACATTCAGGAGTTATACCAAGGCTGGATTGTCCATACTAGCAAAAACGGCTGAATACTAGAGCAGGGGTGTCAAACTCAATTTCATCGTGGGCTGCATCAGCATTATGATTGCCCTCAAAAGGGCCGGTTGTATCTGTAAGATTAGATGTCCAGTGCATCCCCTACCGTTTCATTAGATGTCAAGAGTCACCCCACCATCAGAAGTTGAATCCCCCACTCTCCCTTACATCACAGTGCACCCCCCTTTCCTTATGCTGCTGGGAAGAAGCTGGATGCATTGCTTGAAAGCAAACAGTAGGGGTCTGAAGGAGGCCCAGAGCTCTCCTGCAGCTGCAGGAGAGGTGCAAGGGCCACATGAAATGGCCTGGAGGGCCAGATTCGGCCCGCGGGCCTTGTGTTTGACACCTGTGCGCTAGAGCAATTTTTTTTTCAACCAGACTGGGGAATGGTACCAGCTTCCCTCCTGGCACCTCAACACACAAAGGCTATGTATATGCGTGGAGTTTGCAGCTAAAAGTGTGTTGCATTAAGGGTCATTTTAAAAGGGCAATTTTATGCACATTAGGGTTCATTTTAAAATGGGCTACCTTACAGAATTGCACAAAAAAAAAACGAAGAACATTAATGGGCCCTGGTCCAAATAAGATTGAGAACCACTGTGCTAGAGCATTCTCCATGTTGTGGTCACATTACTACTCACTTTATGGTGAAGACTTCAGAAAAGGCATTGCCCATAAACTACACAGCTACAACATATCCTTTTGCCCTTATTGACATCTACTACAGACATTCAGGAATAACTGTACTGATATAATTTACTGAGTTTGGAAAATGATTGGTGGCAAGGACCTCCCACAACGTAAAAAAAACAAAACAGAAAAACAGACCTGGCATGCAGATACCCGTTCAGAGTTTGGGTACAGAGGAGTTTGGAAGGTGCCCAATCTCACCTCTAGTTAGGACAAAAGACTTAGACCCCCTTATTATTTATACTGCACCAATTTCCCCTGGTGGGGAGATTTACCCTTTCTATTTTCACTGGTGACCATTGTCACAGAAACAAAGTGAGGGCAAATCCTAATCCTGGTCACGAGAGCAAGAAGTGAGGGTAATCGTTCAATGGGGACGGATTTTCTGAGGACATCTGTCCAAGATGGCAATACCCCTCACTTTGGGTAGATTTACTCTTGCTTCGATTGCTGTTGTGTCTCTAAAGTAAAGAAAGTAAGGGTCAGTTCACACTGCCCACTAAGCTGCAGCAGTTGAGCCAAATTGAAATTCGACGCGGGAACGACGGCCATACTTGAACATGGCTGTTCTAAAGATAAGCCATGAAAAAGCAGGCCGAAGTTTGCGACGGGAAAAACCGACTAGCGACGACGTAAGAGATTGCGACGAACGCGTGTAACTTCGTGGATCGCCGTAACTAGTTATTTGCATATTCTACGCCGACCGCAATGGAATCGCCACCTAGCGGCCGGCCTAGAATTGCATCCCAAGATCCGACGGGGTAAGTCACTTACACCTGTCGGATCTTAGGGCTATCAAAGCGTAACCTGATTCTATGAATCACCCGCATAGTTAGGACGGGCGGATCACAGAGATACGACGGCGTATCAGGAGATACGCCGTCGTATCTCTTCTGTGAATCTGGCCCTTTATGTGAAGTTCATGAAGTGACACTTTATTCATGTCATCGTACAGCAGCACGGTACATTGCCCTGCTGTACAGTGACGTGTTGATGTGCGATGTGATAAAATGCATTTTATTGCAGCACACTACAACTACAGCTCCGTGATTCCTATTAGTATATATTCTTTCAGTGTGGAAAAATACCAGTCACCACACTACATGTGAACAGGAACTTAAAGGGGTTGTAAAGGTTTGTTTTTTATTTTCTAAATAGGTTCCTTTAATCTAGTGCATTGTTGGTTCACTTACCTTTTCCTTCGATTTCCCCTCTAAATGTTTTGTTTTCTTTGTCTGAATTTCTCATATCCTGTTACTCCTCAGTAAGCTGTTCTGGCTGACTATCCACCGCTCGGATGATGGTGGAAAGCTTACAGAGGAGAAACAGGAAGTGAGAAATTCAAACAAAGAAAAAAAACATTTAGAAGGAAAATCGAAGGAAAAGGTAAGTGAACCAACAATGCACTAGCTTAAAGGAACCTATTTAGAAAATAAAAAAACTAACCTTTACAACCCCTTTAAGAAAAATCTCCTTCGCAGAACGATGAAAAAAAAAAAAATATAATATATCTGTAAGGCGTTTAACCTTTTTCTATGCTATCCAAATTAGAAAAATAAGTTTTGGCTATACATACAATTTAAAGTGGAGCCATACTTCATCTGAGCATCACAAACCAAAAATGCTCACCTATGCTCCATGTCTTCCTGCTTTATTTTGTAGAGAAATCACTTTGAAAAACCATCCCCTAGTACAGGGGTCAGCAACTTTTTTTTCCCCCACTTAAAGCGGAAGTGTAGCTGCTGACTTTTAATAAATCGGCCACTCACCTGTCCTACGGTCCAGCGATTCGGGCGAACAAAGCCCCGTTCCTCTCCACGGCTCTGGCATTCTAACTGTGGGTGCACGGCTGTGGCTTTACACCCTGACACGCACCGTGCTGCGATTGGCCGGGCAATCTTCTGGGACACGTCACAGGTCCCAGAAGATTGCAGGGAGGGAGGAGGGGGGAAAGGTGAACTTCCTTCCAGTGTCGCTGAGCCTTGGGAAGTAGTGGGAGCTGGATGCCTCTAAAAAGAGGGTATCTGCCCCCCCCCCCCAAAAAAATTACATGCCAAATGTGTCACGTCAAGGGGGTCACTTTTTTGGTGGAACTCCGCTTTAAAGGCCGGATTCAATGTATGTGAATGCATGGAGGGCCACATTCACCTGCTAACAAATGAAGATAACGTTACACAACCCCCGTACCTATGGACCCCTTTACATTACACAGCCCCCCTGCTCATCACACAGCACCCCCACCTACCGAGCCCCCCCCCCCCTACACTGACCCCGACATATTACACAGCACCCCCCTGCAGCTCTGCCCTTTCCTACCTTGGCCCATGCAGAGAGGGAGACAGAGCAGAGCTAAATGAGAACATGGGAGAGACACACAGCAGCGCTGATAAAACAGCGGGAGCTTCCAGAGTTAATTTTTCTTATTAACAAGCTGGTGGTTGGTTTCTAGGACCACCAAGCAACCAATCACCTGGAAAGTTAACTGGAAGATCCCGCTGTCTTATAAGCACTGCTGTGTGTCCGTGTTCTACTTCAGCTTTCTGCTCCCTGCTCCACTTAAAATGTCCACAGGCCAGGTGCACGTGAATTCATCACGTGCACGGACGGGCCCTGCCCTAGTATTTCTGGCCTTGGCCATCTTGAGTAAGGTCAGATGATGCATGTAGCATTTACTTCCTGGAACCCACCTGCCCTTAGCTGAGGCATGCAAGCAGGAAAGGATGCACTTAGCTGAGAAAGCCCCCTCCTCCCCTAGTGAAGACTCCTGGGATGTATGACATGGAAACCAGAAAGTAACTGGAGTACGTGTAGAAAAAAGTTTAACACAAGTTAATATGATATTTCTTCCTATCTGTTTACTAATGCCAGCAAAGTAAGGATTAAAAATGGTCGATGTTGATTGAGAGAGTAAAGTTCAAATTTAAATACTTTTACATGTAACGCATTAGTTCCAAAGTCACAATAGAGTAGTAGTAGTAGTAGTAGTAGTAGTAGTAGTAGTAGTAGTAGATGGTCAATTTAGCTTTAAATAATGCTTTTTAAATTTGATTTATCATTTTTACGTCTCTTCATTGACTTGATGCAACCAAACACCACAGTGTGAAATGAGGCTCCCTCTCACCAATTTAAATATTCTCTAGTGTACCCCGAGCCATCAAGATACCTGGAAAAACAATTCCCAAGCAATCAATCCAGTGGGCCAGATTCACAGAGCGAGTACGCCGGTGTATCTACTGATACGCCGGCGTACTTTCAAATTTCCCGCGTCGTATCTTTAGTTTGAATCCTCAAACCAAGATACGACGGCATCTGGGTTCGATCCGACAGGCGTACGGCTTCGTACGCCTTCGGATCGTAGGTGCAATACTTCGGCGCCCGCTGGGTGGAGTTTGCATCGTTTTCCGCGTCGGGTATGCAAATTTGCTTTTTCCGTCGATCCACGAAGGTACGCGCGGCCGTCGCATCCTCTTACGTCGTCGCTAGTCGGCTTTTCCCGGCGTATAGTTAAAGCTGGTATTTTGCGGCGTATAGATAGACTTGCCATGTTAAGTATGGCCGTCGTTCCCGCGTCGAAATTTGAATTTTTTTTTTCCGCAAGTCGTCCGTGAATAGGGATGGACATAACTCACGTCTAAGTTAAAAAAATGACGTCGTTGCGACGTCATTTCGCGCAAAGCACGGCGGGAAATTTCAAAACGGAGCATGCGCAGTTCAATCGGCGCGGATACGCGCTTCATTTAAATGAATCACGCCCCCTAATCGCCGATTTGAATTCCGCCACCAGAAATACACTACACCGCCGTAACTTACAGTGCGAAATCGTTGAGGATTCGAAATTCCGCCAGGTAAGGTACGGCGGCGTAGCGTATCACTGATACGCGGCGCAAGTGTAAATATCTGTGAATCTGGCCCAGTGTTTCTTTGAAATCACTGCTGCTGGAGCTTTTCCAAACTATTTTGTAGCCTCTCTGTTTTGTTGCTACTCTTTTTAAGGCCTATGCTCAACAACGACACAGCTCCAATTCACAGAGTCATAGGCAGCGGGGAACAACTGTTCGCATTTGGGTCACATTTGGTAATAGAAACAGAATGAGTACTCAGTATAGAGGAGGAACAGGTGTCTGGGCTCTAGACTTTAGAAAGACAGAACTGTAGATATGGAGATCAGAAATCAGTGCAGACAAACTAGGACTGGACCCAGCAGGAACTTTACAGACAACTGGTAATAAACTTTTTATCCAGCAGGTGGCGGTAGGTTTTCACAAAGACGCAGACTCTACATGTGTTTGGGTATCACCAGAGGTCCTGATGCTGGAGATCGGATGTTCTGCTGAACAAAGATATAGCTGGAAAGGTTAAAGCGGAGTTCCACACAAATTCCTAACTAAGGCTGGGTTCACACTACGATTTTCCCGTCCGTCAGCCGCATACGATTTATATGAAAAAACGTATGCGGCTGAAACGGACGTAAACGTATGGAACCGCACATATGTGCGTTTTCCATTGACTTTAATGTTTAAAAAAAACGTATGCGTTTGCCATACGGTTTCAAAAACGGCCGCAAAACCGTGGTTGAACACGGTTTTGCGTACTGTTAAAAAACGTTTTGCCAGCAAATCGTACGCACCCGGATGCATCTGAGTGCATACGATTTGCAATGCATTGTCTATGTATGCGTTTTCCTGTACGGGCCCGTACGTTTTCAATACTGAAATCGTATGCGTCTGACGGACGGGAAAATCGTAGTGTGAACCCAGCCTAAGTCCTAGTTGTGCTGTATTTACCTTGGAATTGAAGTATATTGTGATGCTTCCTGTCTGTCCCTCCCGTGGGAGTAGGAGTGTATCTAGCCTTTCCCCAGCGCCACACTGACTCTTGGGAGCCAAGTGCCAGGAATCAATGCGGAGCGCAGCCCTGCGAAAGATCGTGATATCTGTAGACCGGAATCCTAAAGTTTAAGGCGCTGCTCGCCATAATCACTGAGAATGTGCGGGAACGAGCAGTGAATGCTGGGAGTTCAGCATTCACCGCATCCCGGAAATCAATGCTTGTGGGCTTCACATGCCCACAAGCAAGATGGAATCAGCCGGGACCATATTTTATAACTTCTGAAAAACGGACAGCAGCTGAATAGTATTAGGTTATGCAATAATGGAAGGTGTCTGCGCTGTGCTTAAACTAGTGGAAGTGTGGACAAGGGAACGGTGATGGTGGAAAAGGGGGAGGCGGAGGGAGGGGGATCTATAAATCAGGGAAGTGGGGCGTATACAAATACAGAAAAAATATCTTACACAAGGGTGAATGGGATCCTGATTGGACCGGGTGATTAACCACGAGAGGGACAGTGAATAAGTGGAAGGGGTGATCAACCTAATGTGTCCACAAATAGGATAAGTGGAAACCCAAAATAATATTCACAGTGAGGTGAAAAAAAGTAAAATGACTTGGAGAGAAAGCAAAAGGTGAAATGCCAAAATCCAGTCAATGGAGGAGTGCAACCCAGTCCTAGGATCGTGCAGCCCACACCATATAGTGTAGTAAACAGCTTACCTCCTGGTAGTTACTCACACATAGGATGAATTGCTGGTACCTCCAGTAGGTTAGGTGTCCTCTTAGATAAATCACAGTTTTGGACCATACATGTGAAGAGAGAATAGATATATCTTGTGGGTGGACCTCCTGTCACTCAAAGGGCAGAGAAAAGGGATGCTCAAGGATGCAGTGTGTGGGAGTACACTTACACAACTCACATTGTGTTAAAAGAAAAAATGCCTGCACCAGTATTAGGTTATGATCGGGAAATTGTCTGAATGACTTAAAAAAAAAAAAAGAAGAATGGTGGCCGGACCTCTGCTTTAAGTCGGTTTAACCAAATAAAGTAAGCTCAAATAATGCACCTGTACTGGTTGGAACACAGCCACAATCAGCGCAGATGAGACACAGGTAAAGCAACAATAGAAACAGAAGGGGGGCAGATACAATAAAAAGGAAGGGGGCAAAGGAGAAATAATGACTTCCAAAATAGCCAGGAGGTAAAAAAAAAAATATATATATATATACACATACACATACACATACATATATATATATATATATATATATATATATATATATATATATATATATATATACATACATATATACATACATATATATATATATATATATATATACATATATACATACATATATACACACACACACTAGGGTTGTCCAGATACCGATACCAGTATCGGTATCGGGACCGATACCGAGTATTTGCGGGAGTACTCGTACTCGCGCAAATACCCCCGATACCTAAATAGAATACTTTCCCCCCCCCCCCGCCGCTGCCGCCGCATCGAGGGACATGGCTAGAGGGACATTGCTGCATATGTGAGGGACATGGCTAGAGGGACATGGCTGCATATGTGAGGGACATGGCTAGAGGGACATGGCTGCATATGTGGGGGGACATGGCTGCATTTGGGGACACATTTAAAAAAAGTATCGGTATTCGGTATCGGCGACTACTTGAAAAAAAGTATCGGTACTTGTACTCGGTCCTAAAAAAGTGGTATCGGGACAACCCTAATACACACACATATATACACACACACACACACACACACACACACACAGTGGGGATCGAAAGTTTGGGCACCCCAGGTAAAAATGTGTATTAATGTGCATAACGAAGCCAAGGAAAGATGGGGAAAATCTCCAAAAGGCAAAAAAATTACAGATTAGACATTCGTATAATATGTCAAAAAAAGGTTCGATTTTATTTCCATCATTTACACTTTCAAAATTACAGGAAAAAAAAATGGCGTCTGCAAAAGTGTGGGCACCCTGCAGAGTTAATATCTTGTACTGGCCCCTTTGGCAAGTATCACAGCTTGTAAACACTTTTTGTAGCCAGCCAAGAGTCTTTAAATTCTTGTTTGAGGTATCTTTGCCCATTCTTCCTTACAAAAGTCTTCCAGTTCTTTGAGAGTTATGGGCTGTCTGTCACGTACTGCTCTTATAAAAGGTCTATCCATAGATTTTCAATTATGTTGAGGTCAGGAGATTGTGAAGGCCATGGCAAAACCTTCAGTTTACGCCTCTTGATGTAATCCTCCGTGGATTTTGAGGTGTGTTTAGGATCATTATCCATTTGTAGAAGCCATCCTCTCTTTAAAGCGGGGGTTCACCCTTAGAGGGCACTTTTTCCCCTTAGCTTCCTGCTCGTTTTCTCTAGGGGAATCGGCTATTTGTATTAAAATATGTGCAGTACTTACCCGTTTTCGAGCTGCATCTTCTTCCGTCGCTTCCGGGTATGGGCTTCGGGAATGGGCGTTCCTTCTTGAGTGACAGTCTTCCGAGAGGCTTCCGACGGTCGCATCCATTGCGTCACGATTTTCCGAAAGAAGCCGAACGTCGGTGCGCAGGCGCAGTATAGAGCCGCACCGACGTTCGGCTTCTTTCGGCTACGAGTGACGCGATGGATGCGACCGTCGGAAGCCTCTCGGAAGACTGTCAATCAAGAAGGAACGCCCGCTCCCGAAGACCCATACCCGGAAGCGACGGAAGAAGATGCAGCTCGAAAACGGGTAAGTACGGCTCATATTTTAATACAAATAGCCGATTCCCCTAGACCGAACGAGCAGGAATCTAGGGGAAGAAAAATTTTTTTTTTTGAAATGGGTGAACTCCCGCTTTAACTTCAGCTTTGGCATCGAGTTACTATCCAAAATTTGCTGAGATTTTATTGAATCCATTTTTCCTTCTACTCGTGAAATGTTCCCTGTGCCACTGGCTGCAATACAACCCCAAAGCATGATTGATCCACCCCCATGCTTAACAGTTGGACAGAGGTTCTTTTCATTAAATTCTGTGCCCTTTCTTCTCCAAACGTACCTTTGCTCATTCCGGCCAAAAAGTTCTATTTTAACCTCATCGGTCCACAGAACTTGTTTCCAAAATGCATCAGGCTTGTCTATATGTTCATTTGCAAAGTTCAAATGCTGATTTTTGTGGTGAGGACGTAGAAGAGGTTTTCTTCTGATGACTCTTCCATGAAGACCATATTTGTACAAGTATCTCGTTATAGTGGAACAGTGTACCACAACTCCAGTGTCTGCCAGATCTTTCTGGATGGATCGTGCAGTCAAACGTGGGTTTTGAATTGCTTTTCTCACAATCCTGCGAGCTGTTCGGTCTGATATTTTTCTTGGTCTTCCAGATCTTGCTTTAACTTCCACTGTTCCTGATGATTGCCATTTCTTAATTACATTCCGAACGGAGGATATTGACATCTGAAAACGCTTTGCTATCTTCTTATAGCCTTCTCCAGCTTCGTGAGCGTCAACTATTTTCAGTTTCAGTTTTCTAGACAACTGCTTAGAAGAACCCATGGTGCTGATTGTTGGGGCGAGGTCAGATGAGTCTGGGCATTTAAAACCTTTGAGATTGACATCACCTGGTCTTACCAGATGATGATTGAGAACAATCCAAGACACTGGCAGGTGTCAGCTTTGCAAAGGAAGCATTGCATGCTATAAATTCTGCAGGGTGCCCAAACTTTTGCAGACGCCATTTTTTTGGTTTTCTGTAATTTTGAAAGTGTAAATGATGGAAATAAAATCTAACTTTTTTTGACATATTATAAAAATGTCTAATGTGTAATTTGATGCCCTTTGGAGATTTTTCCATCTTTCCTTGGCTTAGTTATGCACATTAACCACTTAAGGACCGCCTCCTGCACATATACGTCGGCAGAATGGCACAGTTGGGCACAAGCACGTACAGGTACGTCCTCTTTAAGTGTCCAGCCGTGGGTCGCCCGCGATCCGGTCCGAAGCTCCGTGACCGCGGGACCCGATTGCCGCTGGAGTCCCGCGATCGGTCCCCGGAGCTGAAGAACGGGGAGAGCTGTGTGTAAACACAGCTTCCCCGTTCTTCACTGTGGCGCCGTCATTGATCGTGTGTTCCATTTTATAGGGAAACACAATCAATGACGTCACACCTACAGCCACACCCCCCTATAGTTAGAAACACAAATGAGGTCACACTTAACCACAAGGGGGTGCTGAAGGGGTTAACTCCCAAACTCCAATTGTCATTTTCACATTAAACAATACATTTTTAATGCATTTTTTGCTGTGAAAATTACAATGGTCCCAAAAATGTGTCAAAATTGTCCGAAGTGTCCCCCATAATTTCGCAGTCACGAAAATAAATAAATAAATAAATAAAATCGCTGATCGCCACCATTAGTAGTAAAGAAAAAATAGTTAATAAAAATGCAATAAAACTATCCCCTATTTTGTAAACGCTATAAATTTTGCACAAACCAATCGATAAACACTTATTGTGATTTTTTTTACCAAAAATAGGTAGAAGAATACGTATCGGCCTAAACCGAGGAAAAAAAAAAATTATATATTTTTGGGGATATTTACTATAGCAAAAAGTAAAAAATATAGATTTTTTTTCAAAATTGTCGCTCTATTTTTGTTTATAGCGCAAAAAATAAAAACCGCAGAGGTGATCAAATACCACTAAAAGAAAGCTCTATTTGTGGGGGGGGAAAAAAAAGGACGCCAAATTTTGTTTGGGAGCCACGTCGCACGACCGCGCAATTTAAAGCGACGCAGTGCCGAATCGCAAAAAAATGGCCAGGTCCTTTAGCTCCCTAAAGTTCCGGGTCTTAAGTGGTTAATACAAATTTTTACCTGGTGTGCCCAAACTTTCGATCCCCACTGTATACATTATATATATATATATATATAAAAGAATATATGACTGCATCAGTTTCAGTAAATCATCTGGCAAGGAGTGGTGATTCATAAATTGTTTTTGATTACTGGGAGATTCGAGAATAGGTACAGTATATTAATCCCTGGCTCATTAAATTCAGGATCTGTCTGGTTGTATTAAGCAGAATTTATTCTTTCGTTTGCTTTATACAGCAAAGCAGCTGATTAGTTCTAACAAGGAGCAGAAAATACATTACACTGCATAAGAGTTAATGGAAAATAATGGAAAATATGGTAAATATGGAGACTATCCCAGCCATCATGTAGTAATGAGTCTGAGTAAGCAAAGAGCAATATTAAATGAAAATGCTAAAATGATAGTCTAGCAAGCCTTATGATGGTTGCTAGAGATACCATAGATTTTGGATTCATATCACTTAATTGCCTGAGACTACTTTGCAATTTTCATTAATATTTCTTTAACCACTTCAATACCATGCACTTGCATCCCCTTCCTGCCCAAGTCAATTTTCAGCTTTCAGTGCTGTTTAACCACTTAATCACCGCCTTATAGACAAAACACGTCTACAAGGCGGTTCCTTAACTCTGGGAGGACGTCCATGGACGTCCTCCCAGAATCACGCTCTGGGGCGCGCACACAGGAATATCCGTCTCCGCCGGGTCCAGAGGACCCGGCGCATCACGGTAAATTGCCGCTGTACAGTGTGAGAGGAGAGGAGAGAGAGCGGAGGCAGCAGCAGTGCCGTGCTGTGGGCTGGATCTGTGACAAATGCAGTCACAGATCCAGCCATCCATCCATGCTCAGCCATCCCTACCCCATACTTACAATACTCTGCCCCATACCCATACCGTGCAATACCCCGCAATACTCTGCCATACCCCGCAATACTCTGCCATACCCCGCAATACTCTGCCATACCCCGCAATACTCTGCCATACCCCGCAATACTCTGCCATACCCCGCAATACTCTGCCCCCTCCTGCTTCTACCGACACTACGATCGAAGCCAGGATTGTTTTGTTTTTTTTAAGCTTCCCCGCCTAGAGGTGAGATATGGGGTCTTATTGTAAAGAGGACCTGTCATGCCATATTCCTATTACAAGGGATGTTTACATTCCCAGTAATAGGAATAAAAGTGATCATAATTTGTTATTTTTTGCGGAAAAACGTGTCAAACTAAAATAAAGTAAAGTAAAGTGAACAATAAAATAAATATATTTTTTTAAAGCGCCCATGTGCTCGCATGAATGGCTTAAACAGAAGAAAATACGCCTTCTTGTTTGCAGACCTGGGACTGGGGCTGGAAGGACCCGTTGCCCTGAGTGCCTACAGCAAGGGAGAGGTCAGGCTAGGAGCAGCTAACAGATCCAACATTCCATGAGAGGTGTGCTTTGGACGCTGAGCTGATTCAGGAGGAGAGATGCTGATGATCCACAACTTAGAGGAGATCGTAAGGCTTGCACACCATTACTTTCTGGTGAGTAGATAACCAAGAGCCGGGCTACAGAAACTGTACATGAAAGCAAGGCCTTTATTTCAGCAGTTTTAATTGTTTAATCTAATTCCAATAATTGTTAGTAGACACTAAAATAAATGTACTGTTAAATGAAGTCTGGTTGACTATTAAATGCCAGGGTGCAAAAGCTAATTGTATACTTTGAGCCATGTCTACTGAATAAATTAGGTTTTCCCCTGCTGGCTTATAGAAAGTAATTAAAATCTTATTTCGGGCAAAAACTGGGAGAAGTTAAGCAGGGTATACAAGCAGAGATTTTTTCGATCAACCAGCGGGTTGTGGATGCAAGGATTCCCCCTACTGCACTTTTGTATTCTGACAGTGGGTGGGGTCCTCCCCACATCAGAATACACCGATCAGTGCTGCAGCCATTGGCTGTATGCGCTGATCTTACGCTGGTTTTCCAGCAGATCTGTTTGACAGAAGCAAGTCTAATGACCGACTTCTGCTGGACAGCCAGGGATCCACACAAACTGGAATTCGACCACTTCCTGCTTTTGCAGAAGTTTATTGCAGTCTGCCTCTTCACCTGGATTTTTTTTTCTCATTTCCTGTCCTGGACAGGAAGTGATGGAAAATATCTACTATGGGGACACCTAGAATGTTTGGGCCAGATCCACAGCCAGCCGCCGTAACTTATCTTTTCCCATTTAAGTTACACTGCCGGAAAATTTCTACCTAAGTGCCCGATCCACAAAGCACTTACCTAGAAATTTTCGGGTGTGTAACTTAAATTCCGCCGGCGTTCCTATTCAAATTTAAATTAGGCGCGCTCCCGCGCCGGACGTACTGCGCATGCTCGTGACGTCATTTTCCCGATGTGCATAGCGAGAAATTACGTTACGCCGAGCTTCGTGAATCGCGCCGGGTCAAAAAAATTGCGTCGAGAAAAAAAAAAGATACGGCGGAAAAAAAATAAATAAATAACAGCGTCGCGGGTAAGAAGGGTCTACTTTTACAAGGTGTAAACAGTTTACACGTTGTAAAAGCAGCCCTAATTTTACACATGCAACTTAATACTTACGGAGAAAAAACGAAGCGTAAAAGCTTCGTGGATCTCCGTAAGTGCTAATTTGCATACCCGAAGCGGCATTTCGACACAAAATGCCCCCAGCGGCGGATGCGGTACTGCATCCTAAGATCCGGCAGTGTAAGTCCCTTACACATGCCGGATCTTCTGCCTATCTTTTGGAAACTGATTCTGTGGATCAGTTCCAAAGAAAGAAACAGGGATACGACGGCGTATCAGTAGATACGCCGGCGTATCCCTTTTGAGGATCTGGCCCTTAGGCTTTAGGCAAGGTGGTCGGAGGGGGCTGTAAAAATAACATTCCTTTGCCACATATGTGCAATGGCCCTTACAGCTAGCAAAATTCAATGAACTTTAATCTTTTTCTGTAAATAAAATATCACGGTTTCCAAGTACGCAAAATGTCACAGTTTTACAGCAGTATTTCCTTGTACGAAGCTTTGGGTCATGGTCAAATGCTTACCTCCTTGAACATAAACAAACAGGGAGCTTAAGCGAAGTGCTAGAGCCTGCTGGCCATGGGTAAGGTTTGTTGGATTCCTCGCATTCAGCTTTAACAATACCATATTCTTATCCAATTATACAGAAGGTCTCAGTCAATGTACTAAATTAGGCAGTCATTGCTGGCCAAACATTATAAAATGATGAAACTCTAGGCAATGTTTGCAATAAATGCAGCAGTAACGAGCTGAGTTCTACATGAACTGTAGAAATATGCACATGCTGGCAAACGATTGTATAAGGCCCCTTTCACACCTGGGCAGGAGTTGCGGTGGCGGTATAGTGCCGCTATTTTTAACAGTGTTATACCGTCGGAATGGCCATGGAATTCGGCCGCTAGCGGTGCAGTTTTAACCCCCGCTAGCAGCCAAAAAAGGGTTAATACCGCCGGTGTCCCATTGTTTTCAATGGGAAGGAGCGGTAAACACACCGCTCCTCTCACCGCTCCAAAGATGCTGCTGGCAGATGCTGCGGGCACTCAAGCTTTCACACAGACTGCAGGGCAGGAGTTTTTCAGGTGGTATTTAGGTGCTATTTTTAGTGCAAAACTGTCTGAAAAACTCCTCAGTGTGAAAGGGGTCTAACTTAAAGCAAAAAATTTTTTTGGGGGTTTTGGACAGAGTGGAGATGGATTAGAACACTTGTCAGTTTGTATTTCTGTGCCCCCATTAGTAAGATTCACTCTCTCTATTTATCCCATTTACCATTGTCATTGAGCCCTGGTTCACACTGGGCTGCGGGAGTGAAGCTGTGCGAGTTCAGCTGAACTTGCACGGCTTCACTCCCGCTGGCAGTCAGGATTTCGGCCGCGATTTAAGAGACATCTGTGCAGGTTTATGCACAGATGTCAATGTAAATCGCAAAAAGTAGTACAGGAGCTACTTTTTGAAATCGGTGCAGCGCTGCAGATGCGGCATCGCACCGATTAGGATGGTGTCATTGCCGACAATTTTCCGGCAAAGGCCGCCGATCTGAGATGCGATTTCACATGTGAAATCGCATCTCAAATCGAAGCAAATCGTACCCAGTGTGAACCTGGGCTGAAAGTGAAAGAAAATCCAAATTTTGGATTCTCCCCAGAAAAGTCACCAGAACTAGTGTCCTCATCTTCCAATGGGGACTAGTTCTGGTGACCTGGGAGGCCTCAAGAGATTCCCTGAATTTGCAGGAATTTTTTCTCACTTTTTGGCTATGGGGCAGGAAGTGAAGGGAAATCTCCCAAATGGGACAAAGCAGGCAAACATAAACCTTACATGGGTTAAAACCCTTCCTTACTCTATCCAAAATGAAAAAAACAAAACATCTTGACTATAGTTCTACTTTAAATGGCGCTGGAGAATACGGATTAGCTGCCCCTTTCTATCTGCCGGCATGAAATGGTGAAAAAGCAAAGACGTACTGTATGCACGTACAACTCAACTTCTCTTATAATGAATTCTATGTAATCCACTGTAGCCAGATTCCAGAGGGTTCCTTGCATGTGGGATGTATAGGTCTTTTTTTTTTGGTATGCTGTTCTTAAAGTAGAACCCAACATTTTTTTTAAATTTTGGATAGAGCAAGGAAGGGTTGTAACCCCGGCCAGATTTTTTTTCCCCACCATCTGTGTCCCATTTCGGAGATTTCCCTTCACTGGTCTAGACATTGGCGTTCGTCTAGAGGTCCTGAAAGAAAGCCGAAAATGACTGTAGGACCAGCTTGGGAGCCGTCTGCTTTCCTGATCTTAGGAATATGGGGAGCGGGGCACCTAGGGGACAAATTGGTCGCCAATAATTTGCCAGGCTTATCTGCTTGAGAGTAAAATTGAGCAGATCATTTTCAGCCCTGGCGGTGAGGCAAACATTTAGTTCTGGTCGGTCAGTCTCTATCTGGTTGGTTGTGTATGTCCGTCTGGGGATTCTTTTTATGATCCTTTAGCAAGTCATGCAAGATCTATCACTATGGATTTCATGTATCAAAGTGTATTACTAAAAAAATAAAAACCTGTTTGAGTGGCTCAAGGCAACACATCAGGCCCTTCCTATCCGATGCTGATTTCTAAGGAAGACACTGGGGTTGATTTACTAAAAAGACAAATACTGTAGACCGTGTACTTTGCAAAGTGCAGTTGCACTCTTCAAGAGCAGTTGCTCAAGGATAGTAAATGAGCAGAAGCTCTGCTGACTTTTAGCATCCAATCATGTGGAAGCAAAAATGCTGGGCCAGATTCAGAGAGAGAGTACGCCAGCGTATCGTACTTTCAAATTACCCGCGTCGTATCTTTAGTTTGAATCCTCAAACCAAGATACAATGGCATCTGGGTTCGATCCGACAGGCGTACGGCTTCGTATGCCTTCGGATCGTAGATGCAATACTTCGGCGTCCGCTGGGTGGAGTTTGCGTCGTTTTCCGCGTCGGGTATGCAAATTAGCTTTTTCCGACGATCCACGAACTTACGCTCGGCCGTCGCATTCTCTTACGTCGTCTCTAGTCGGCTTTTTCCGGCGTATAGTTAAAGATGCTATTTTGCGGCGTATAGATAGACTTGCCATGTTAAGTATGGCCGTCGTTCCCGCGTCGACATTTGAATTTTTTTTTTTTTTTTTTGCGCAAGTCGTCCGTGAATAGGGATGGACGTAAGTCACGCCTAAGTAAAAAAAATGACGTTGTTGCGACGTCATTTCGCTCAAAGCACGGTGGGAAATTTCGAAACGGAGCATGCGCAGTTCAATCGGCGCAGGGACACGCTTCATTTAAATGAATCATGCCCCCTACCCGCCGATTTGAATTCCGCCGCCAGAGATACACTACGCCGCAACTTACGGCACAAATTCGTTGTGGATTTGAAACAGCCAAAAGTAAGTTACAGCGGCGTAGCGCATCTCTGATACGCTGCGCCTATCTAATTCTATGTGAATCTGCCCCAATGTTTTTTTAATTCCCTTGCACATGATTCTTTGCAAAGTGAAGCTTTACTAAGCTTTGAAGCAACTGCAAAAAAATAAATGAAAAATGTTGAAACCCATTTATCATTTTCCTTCCACTTCACAATTATGTACCACTTTGTGTTGGTTTAACACATTTGCCCCCTTAATGACCAGGCTATTTTTTGCGCTATGGCACAGCGTCGCTTTAACTGACAATTGCGTGGTCGTGCGACGCTGTACCCAAACAAAATTTAGGTATTTTCCCCCCACAAATAGAGCTCTCTTTTGGTTGTGTTTGATCACCTCTGCGGTTTTTATTTTTTGTGCTATAAACAGAGTGACATATCCAAAAGGTTGATATAAATAAATAAAAACATTTATTCATCAGTTTAGGCCGATATATATATTCATTTACATATAAAAAAACAAAACAAAAGCAGGCGTATATTGATTGGTTTGTACAAAAGTTATCCCGTCTACAAACTATGGGATAGATTTAGGGAGTTTTATTTATTTTTTACTAGTAATGGCGGCGATCTGCGTTTTTTTTAGCGGGACTGCGAGATTGCGGCGGACAAATCTGACCCCAAATGATACTTTTTGGAGACCAGTGACATTACTACATTAATCAGTGCTGTAAAAATGCACCGATCAATGTAAAAATGACACCGGGATGGTAGGGGTTAACACTAGGGGCGATCAAGGGGTTAACCGTGTTCCCTTGGTGTGTTCTAGCTCTAGGGGGGGGATGGGTTACCAGGGACATGACAGAGATCACCGTTTCCGATCACTGGGAACAGTAGATCTCTGTCATGTCTCCAGTCAGAACAGGGATCCGCTTGTTTACATTGGCAGATCCCCGTTCTGCCTCTGTACTAGGTGATCGCGGCCATTGAGTCCACCCGCAACTGCGCGAGCTGCCAAACAGCTACTGCTGTCGACCTGCCGCCGTAGAACGACACTTTAAGATCTGGCCTGTACATTCCCAAGCTGGAGCTGAATGCAACTTTAAAGGCTTCACCAAAGCTTACCGACAACTCTGCAAATGCTTTGTGAGGCTCCATTTCTATACTTCGTATTGGGCTGCACTGGGCAGTTATTCCAATGATGTCAGTCCATACCACTGCATTGCAGTGATGTGAGATGAAACAAACTACCACACCCCAATAACACTGTGTGAATAGAGCTAATGAAATGTAACTTGTGACATTTTTTAATACATTTCTAACAGAAAAAGAAAAGGTAAACCGTTTGATGCACTAAGAATGGCGCTTTGTCACGGTGCCATTCCAGCGCACAACACCCATCGTGCATTTAGCACGGTTGCCGGTGTGAACAGAAAATAAATGCTGGTGCTTTAAGTTATAAGAATCCCAACAATGAAATGTATTTTGCAGCCTTTAAAAATCCATTTAATTTCATCCATTTTTTGCTGTTGTGGTACTTCTAGGCTAGGGAATAGGAAATTGAATTATTTAAAGCTTGCTCTATCTGGGAAAGCTCTTATAATAGTCAAGTGCAATGTTTCACCATCTGCAATGAACCTTAAACCCTCTAGGTACTGTATTTCTATTACGAGTCTGCACTGCAGTAATTGTAGCATGAAGACACATTCATATTGTTCAACTGTAGGCAGTAACTGCTCTGTGACCTCTACAAAGTATACTGCAAACCCGTCTATGTCATTTCCAGCTAAATTGAGTTATGGTGGTTAGATATCGGACCGATGTAATATTCAAATAGATTAGCTTTTTTTTTTTCTTTTAAATACATTGTATGTTGTAATATCAAGAACCCTCTGGGTTGTATGATTTTTTTGCCTTTAACCACTTGCCTACTGTGCACATACACCCCCTTCCTGCCCAGACGAGATTTTAGCTTCCGGCACTGCGTCGCTTTAACTGACAATTGCGTGGTCGTGCGACGTGGCTCCCAAACAAAATTGACGTCCTTTTTCCCCCACAAATAGAGCTTTTTTTTGGTGGTATTTGATCGCCTGTGCGGTTTTTATTTTTTGGGCTATAACCAAAAAAAGGGCGTACATTTTGAAAAAAAAAAAAACAACACACAATATTGTTTACTTTTTGCTATAAAAAATATCCCATTTTTTAAAAAAAAATATATATATATTTTTCAGTTTAGGGCGATACGTATTCTTCTACATATTTTTGGTAAAAAAAAAAAAAAATCCCAATAACCTGGATTGCGCAAAAGTTATATTGCCTACAAAATAGGGGACATAATGATTTTTTTTTTTACTAGGAATGGCGGCGATCTGCTTTTTTTTTTTCGGGACTGCGACATTATAGCGGACACATCGGACACTTTTGAAACATTTTTGGGACCATTCACATTTATACAGTGCACAGTGCTATACATATGCATTGATTACTGTATAAATGTGACTGGCAGGGAAGGGGTTAACCACTAGGGGGCGGGGAAGGGGCTAAGTGTGTATCCTGGGTGTATTCTAACTGTAGGGGGAGGGGGGTGACTGGGGGAGGTGACAGATCTGTGTCCCTATGTACAAGGGACACAGATCGGTCTCCTCTCTCCCTGACAAGACGTGGAGCTCTTTGTTTACACACAGAGCTCCACGTCCCTGCTCCGTTACTGGGCAATCACGGGTGCCCGGTGGCCATCGCGGCCGCCGGGCACGCGCACTGTGTTCTCAGTGACGCGACGGGTGCGCACGCGCCCTAGAGGCTTTTAATGACAGGACGTCATATGACGTCCTGTCGGAACAGTAGAGCATTCCGCCCGCCGTCATTTGACGGCGGGCGGGTGTCAAGTGGTTAACTAGCCATATCAGAAAATACTTTTGTATGCTTCAACAAAAAGGATTAACTATTGGTCAAATGTGAGTTCAATGCCAAAATAACATACAGCGGAACCTCGGATTGAGAGCAACGCGGTTAACGAGCGTTTCGCAATACGAGCACTGTATTTTTAAAAGTCCTAACTTGGTTTGCGAGTGTTTTGTCTCGCAAAATGAGCAGGATTCAGGCCAAAGCGGTGAGCAGTACAGCGTTTGGCCTAAGGTGGGGGGCGTGTGAGCCGCGCAGAGCCGATCGGCACAGTTCAGAAATGCTAGACGTGGAAATACTCAGTTCCCGAGCCTTTCCAGGGTCAGCTGAGCTGTCCTCTGGCCCTTTCCGAGGCTCTCCGGCACCCCCCCACCTCTGGCCGCATGCGGTATTGCATGCCATTGAAGTCAATGCGGAACAAATTATTTTCGTTTCCATTGACTTCAAATGGGGAAACTCGCTTTGATATGCAAGTACTTTGGATTACAAGCATTCTCCTAGAACGGATTATGCTCGTAATTCGAGGTTCCAGTGTATAGGCCTATGCCACCTTTATGACTGACATATGAAGATTTCATGAAATTTAATTCAGATTTATAATTTGCTCCAGGTTAGAAAATGTTGGTTGGCGTCTATGGGAACATACCTATGTGGGAAGCCACCAGTAGGCAGTTTCCAGATGATGCTGAACCCATCTTAAACCAGTATGTGCCCTTGGAGTTGAAGAGTGATCGCTAACATAGCAGAACTGAAGCTGCTGCTCCAAAAGGGAAGGAGGCAGATTTTTGCTTTTTTTAAATTGGACTCTGGGCAAGAGATAAAACCCAGGATCACATCATATCACATGGACAGAATCACTACAGAGGCAATCGCATCTTCTGAATGAGTTCAATGCTGGTAACAAATGTTTATTACAAAGTTCCTGGTTAGAAAAGTCAAGACTTTGTTGGCTGACATTTTTACCTCCCTCTAGCATCCCAGAATGAGTGTCAGTCATCAACCCTAAGCTGAGGAAGGTGATGGGTCTGCCTCTCTGGGGGTCCATTTTACAATTACCGTATTTATCGGCGTATACCGCGCACTATTTTGTCCTGAAAATCAGGGCAAAATCGTGGGTGCGCGATATACGCCGATACCCACTTTCCCGCCATGAGTTTGAATACTGCGCCCGCATATAGCGAGCGCAGTACACTCGTGAATCTTCGGCCAGTCTCGGCGCCTCTCGTACTGACGTCCTGAGCGTACAGGACTTCAGTGCGAGAGGCGCCCGAGCCTGCCCGAAGATTCACGAGTGTACTGCGCTCGCTATATGCGGGCGCAGTATTCAAAGTCGTGGCGGGAAACGAGCGGGAGGACGCCGCCGAAGGACGCCGGACCCGCCGAAGATGGACACCGGACCCGCCGAAGATGGACACCGGACCCGCCGAAGATGGACACCGGACCCGCCGAAGATGGACGCCCGACCCGCCGAAGATGGACGCCCGACCCGCCGAAGATGGACGCCCGACCCGCCGAAGATGGACGCCCGACCCGCCGAAGATGGACGCCCGACCCGCCGAAGATGGACGCCCGACCCGCCGAAGATGGACGCCCGACCCGCCGAAGACGGACGCCGGACCCGCCGAAGAGGACACCCGACGAGGCCGCAGAAGGACGCCGGACCCGACGAGGCCGCAGATGGACGCCGCGCAAGACATCAAAACTGTAAGTACAAAACAACAAAAAATCTTTTTTTCCCACAGGATTGGGGGCCACTTTGGGGGTGCGCGGTATACGCCAGAGCGCGTTATACCGCGATAAATACGTTAACAGTTCTGTTCTGACAAGAACACAATATACTGTAAGTGAATGGCACGACATAAAGCAATTGCTGAAGAGTTAGGTTGTACCGACATAACTTCTGAGTGGAATTTCATCGAAATGCACAATCCTGTAGTTGGTTCTTAGACCCCTTTCAAACTGGGGTGGTTTTTAGGCGCTTAAGCACTGGAAATAGCCTTTGCTAAGCACCTAAAGACCACCTCCCGGTTTAACAGGACAGGTTCCACTCAGAACAGACCTCAACATGGTCAACCAAAGAAGTTGAGTGCAGGTGCTCAGCGTCATAGCTGCAGAGGTTGAAGGGGTGCAGGGTCAGCCTGTCAGTGCTCAGACCATACGCCGAACACTGCATCAAATTGGCCTGCATGGCTGTTGTCCCAGAAGGAAGCCTCTTCTAAAAATTATGCACAAGAAAGCCGGCAAACAGTTTGCTGAAGACAAGCAGACTAAGGACATGGATTACTGGAACTGTACTGTGGTCCAATGAGACCAAGATAAACTTATTTGGTTCAGATGGTGTCAAGCGTGTGTGGCGGCAACCAGGTGAGGAGTACAAAAGACAAGTGTGTCTTGCCTACAGTCAAGCATGGTTGTGGGAGTGTCATTGTCTGGGGCTGCATGGCACTGAGAAACTACAGTTCATTGAGGTAATCATGAATGCCAACATGTACTGTGACATACTGAAGCAGAGCATGATCTCCTCCCTTCAGAAACTGGGCCGCAGGGCAGTATTCTAACATGATGATAACCCCAAACACACCTCTGAGACGACCACTGCCTTGCTAGAGAAGCTGAGGGTAAAGCATGTCTCCAGACCTAAACCCTTTTGAGCATCTGTGGGGCATTCTCAAATGGAAGGTGGAGGAGCACAAGGTCTATGACATCCACCAGCTCCGAAAAGTCACCATGGAGTAGTAGAAGAGGACTCCAGTGGCAACCTGTGAAGCTCTGATCAACTCCATGCCCAAGAGGGTTAAGGCAGTGCTGGAAAATAATGGTGGCCACACAAAATATTGACACTTTGGGACCAATTTGGACATTTTCACTTAGGGGTGCACTCACTTTTGTTGCCAGCGGTTTAAACATTAATGTCTGTGTGTTGAGTTATTTTGAGGGGACAACACATTTCCACCGTTATACAAGCTGTACACTCACTACTTTTCATTGAAGCAATTTCTTCATTGTTGTCACATGAAAAGATATAATAAAATATTTACAAAAATGTGAGGAGTGTACTCACTTTTGTGAGATTCTGTATGTGCCACTTTGTGTTGGTCTAGCACATAAAATCCCCAAAAAATAAATGTGATGCCGCGTACACACAATCATTTTTCGGGTTGTAAAAAATTAAGTTTTTCAGGCTCTAGAAAAAAAATGAAGTTTTTTTCAACTTCATCATTAAAACGGCCTTGCCTACACATGATCGTGAAAAAAAAAAAAAAAAATGCTCTAGCGGTGACGTACAACGCGTACGACGGCACTATCTTTAAGTTCCATTTGGATGACCCCACCTTTTTGCTCTGCTTTAGCTGATTTTGTGTTAGTAAAAGACGATTTGTGCTTTTCTGTCTGTTACAGCGTGATGAATGTGCTTACTCCATTACAAACGGTAGTTTTACCAGAACGAGCGCTCCCGTCTCATAACTTGCTTCTGAGCATGCGCGGATTTTTCACGTCGTTAAAGCCCACACACGACCATTTTTTACAACCCGAAAAACGACGTTTAAAACATTGTGAAAAAATAGAGCATGTTTGAAAAAAAATTTGCCCGTTTTGCCCGAAAAATTATCTGAAGCCCACACACGATCGTTTTAAATTACATTTTTAAAAAACTTCGTTTTTTTACAACCCGAAAAATGATCGTGTGTACGCGGCATGAGTTTTTGGTTGTAACATGACAATATGTGGTAAATTTCATAGGGGTATGAATACTTTTTCAAGGCACTGTAGAAAGCAAGAAGTATAAAAAAAAAAAAAAAAAGGGGGGGGGGGAAATCAACAGAATTCACGTATACACTGTATCTTTTGCCACAAGCAGAAAACCAGGGTGGGCTCAATCTTGCTTCTGTGCTGTAAATATTTTTAACCCATTTGGCAGTGAGCGTTTTTTTATATGAGGGGGGTCTAGGGATTTGTCATATGGCAATACTCTATAACAGAAAGCTCAGGCAGTACATGGAACAACATTATAACTGGTGTGATTTATCATTTGCAGTACAGTGAATCTCACCGACATGAAAGCAGTGTCCTTGGTAAAAATCAGTACCGGTTCAGTACACTAAGTTTATATGTAACCAGCAAAACAGACCCGTTTGTTGATTGATACAATGCCCCAGCAACCACTTGTCATTTATTAAAATCTCTTCCATGTTTGCATACCCACTTCACGCTATACTCCACTGACGTGTCTTTTATGTCTATGGAGAGGAGATAAAGTAAAAATCACAAAATATGAAAGCTTTGTGTTTGCAGTAAGGAAAAATTGAGGTCCATCATAAGAATACATAGCTGTGGATCTTAAAGTGGTCCCTTCCTTAGCCAAGGCAGGTCAAACTAAAAGTACAGTAAAACCTTGGTTTGAGAGCGTTTTGCAAGACAAGCAAAATGTAAAAAAAATAAATTGGACTTGATATACAAGCGATGCCTTGATAAACAAGTAGCGTCAAGTCACAACTGAGTATAAAAGAGAAGAGAGGCGCCTTTGAGTGTAGCAATACAGTTACATTTAATGAAGGTACAAGATTTAGCAACTTACATGGTTGATGATTAAAACAGGCACATCTAAGTATGCAGGCATCCGGGGTCAACTGTCCACATAGACCGTCCTCCTAACCGCCATTGACGTTGTCCCTTCCACGCTGCGCTCCACCAGCGGTTCAAGCCTCGCTTTCAGAATGCTCTACTGCCGGGTTGTCTTCCCGGTTACTATTGCAGACAGGTTTACCAGGATACCTGCATACTTAGATGTGCCTCTTTTAATCATCAACTATGCGAGTTGCTAAATGTTGTACCTTCAGTAAATGTAACCATATTGCCACACTTAGAGGTGCCTCGATTCTATTTTATACTCTGTGGCTCCTGCTGGATTTTGCTTCTAAGGCCCCGTACACACGGTCGGACAAAACCGATGAGAAAGGACCGAGGTTCAGTTTCATCGGTCCAAACCGACCGTGTGTATAGCCTATCGGTCGGTTTTCCCAAGGTCCAAAATTTTAAAACATGCTTCAAAACCGAACCGATGGTGCGATCGGTCCAAACCGATGGTTAGTACAGAAAAGCATCGGTTCAAAACCCGCGCATGCTCAGAATCAAGTCGACACATGCTTGGAAGCATTGAACTTCGTTTTATTCAGCACGTCACTGCAATCTGACCCGATTGGTTTTTGGAATGATGGTGTGTACGCATATCAGGACGTCAGGCCACTTCAGCAGTGAACCGATGAAAACGGTCCGTCGGACCATTCTCATCGGTTTGGAACGATCGCGTGTACAAGGCCTAACCCTCTTGTGGAGGCTTCAATTTGTGGATGGACATTTTATGGTTACACAACCTATCACATTGCTTCAATCTTTTTATATGGACTATAAACTGAAGGATTTATGAATAAAATGGTTGTGGAACGCATCATTTGGAGTTTTCATTATTTCTTATGGGAAAGTTTGCTTTGATATAAAAGTGCTTTGGATTACAGCATGCTTCCGGAATGAATTATGCTCGCAATCCAAGGTTTTAGTGTATCAGTTAGGTGAACCTGTGCTCAGACTATGCACAGTAAAAAAAATTACGTATTCTAAACAAGCAACTAAAGCACTTTAAGCAAGCCATTAATCACGCTCGTATCTGCAGGCATTGTGGAGAAAATCATCTTCAAACTTCACAACAGAGGCACTAAAATCATGACTACTTTCCTTGTGCAGTGACATGAGTTTAAGCGAGGTGTTTTTAGCGAAAAAATTTTGCAACACACTGCAACCCACCTTAAAGCGGAGGTCCCGCGAAAGATAAAAAAAATATTAAAAGCCAGCAGCTACAAATACTGCAGCTGCTGACTTTTAATAAATGGACACTTACCTGTCCAGCGCGCCCACGATGTCGGCAGCAGAAGACGAGCAATCGCTCATCTCTCTTCTGCCCCCGCCTCCATCCTCAGTGAGGGAATCAGGCAGTGAAGCCTTGTGAGTAGCGCATCGCTTTGCCAGTGGTCCCAGCTGTCTCCTGGGACCAGTGTGTTTCCCAGAAGGCAGCGGGGGGGGGGGGGGGTGTCTCCCCAGAAGTTGGTGCAAATACCTATTTTACAGGTGCATGCACCACCTCCCCCCTGAAAGGTGCCAAATCTGACACCGTAGGGGGGGAGGGTTCCAAAAAGCAGAAGTTCCATTTTTGTGTGGAACTCTGCTTTAGGATAGTGCTGTGGTGTGAACAGGGCACATAGAACATTGTGTTCTGTGCCCTGCCATGGAGCCCCCCTTAAAGGAGGAAACATTGGAGACTTATTTGAAAACCGTAATTCTATGCGATAGGAATAGTAAGCTGGAGGCAGTATATGTGTCCAACGTATCCACGAGCCTAACGAGTCAAAGTATCCCAGCACACAGGTATGTGGTATGTTACATAATGCTGTGCTAAAAACAGTGGGGTAGATGCACAAAGAAATTACGCCAGCGTATCTATTGATACGCCGGCGTAATTTCAAAATTCCCGTGTCGTATTTTTGTTTTGAATCCTCAAAACAAGATACAACGGCATCTCGGCTAGATCCGACAGGCGTAGGTCTTCGTACGGCCTTCGGATCTTAGATGCAATTTTTCGGCGGCCGCTAGGTGGCGTTTCTGTCGTAATCCGCGTCGAGTATGCAAATTAGCTATTTACGGCGATCCGCGAACGTACGTCGGCCGGGCGCATTTTTTTCCGTCGTTTGCGTTCGGCTTTTTCCGGCGTATAGTTAAAGCTGCTATATGGTGGCGTACTCAATGTTAAGTATGGCCGTCCTTCCCGCGTACAATTTTGAATTTTTGGCGTTGTTTGCGTAAGTCGTTCGCGAATAGGACTTTGCGTAGAATGACGTCACCGTCGTAAGCATTGGCTGGTTCCGGTTTAATTTCGAGCATGCGCACTGGGACACCCCCAGGGACGGCGCATGCGCAGTTAAAAAAAAAAAAAAAAAAAAACGTTGATTACATCGGGTCACGACGTATTAACATAAAACACGCCCCCATCAGAGCCATTTGAATTCCGCGCCCTTACGCCGCGAGAGATACACTACACCGCCGTAACTTATGGCACGGATTCAAACCGATGTATGTGGATCTGCCCCAGTATTTATACTGTAGATGCAATTACTGCTTAAACATCTCAATAATTTTGGGCATTTCCAAATTATATGCAATAGGTCTCCCTGGTTGAAGCCACATTTCACACAGCAGAAACCATCTCTCAGACCAATTCTATGCAAGAATTCAGGAGTATGTTAGGCTTTATGTAAAATAAGAATTGGAATTCATCTGAGTAATGAAAAGGGGACTCTGCCACAGCTTTTGTAAAATTTCCTACCAAGTTTCGTCACCTAGGTCAGTCTCCCACGTTGGTCTATATCTTAAAGGGATAGCAAAAACAAAAAGACAAACAATTTCCACAGGCTTTTGTGCAGCAAGAGATACAAAATAAGTCCATTGGATACGTAAAAGTACGGTATGTTTTATGGATAGAAAATGAAAAAAATTGTATGAGGCTTAAAATACAACTACACACAATTCTAAAAACATGAGCTCTGGTATATATACCCTCTATGTTACACAGGATGTCATTGTGGCTTCTCAAATCTGACCATCTTCAAAGCCAGTAAGTACATGCTTCTTCCTTCTAAATATGTCTGCAGTTTATTCTTTCCATGTAAAAAGAGAATAGCAGGCTATCACCAGAACATTAAAAAACAGAAAGTACAGCGCTCAGTAAACAATGACAGCCAATATACAGTTAAACAATATTGGTATAAATAACCGTGACATATGTGAAAGATAATATAAATAAAAAAGGAAAGTCCATAAACATAATCCTCATCCGGCTGAATGAATGAAAAAAGTTCATGAAGTGCTGATAAGTGAATAGGGGTGAATCAAAGATCCTCCACCGGAAAGGACACCCAATTAGTGACATTTTTGTCGTGAGGTAGACTGTAAACGGAGCGCGTGTTACCACACCGGGCGCCAACGGCTGCTGCCTATCCTTCCTCGGGAGCTGTGAGAGCTTCCCTCATATTTCTCTACAGCTTGAATGGGCATTGATTTACTGGAGTGTACATGGTTTGGAATTGTCCCATGCATCTTCCAAATCCAGATATAGTCCTATCGGGAAGACTCTAAACATCCCTGAGCCTTATAAGACCGCTGCAATAACGGTCAATCCATCTGGTAAGGAGACTACTTTTTCACTAATTGGGTTTCCTTTCCGGTGGAGGATCTTTGATTCACCCCTATTCACTTATCAGCACTTCATGAACTTTTTTCATTCATTCAGCCGGATGAGGATTATGTTTATGGACTTTCCTTATTTATTTATATTATCTTTCACATATGTCACAGTTATTTATACCAATATTGTTTAACTGTATATTGGCTGTCATTGTTTACTGAGCGCTGTACTTTGTTTTTTATTGTTTTATTTACTTTGGTATCTTAAGTAATTAGTACTAGCAGCTTTACATACACTCACGTGTGTCTTTTATTTGTTAGCGCAGTGTTTTTTTCTTCCTTTCAGGATAGAAAAACTTTTTTTCATTTTATTACCAGAACATTTCCAACTTTTCTTATGCACTTTTCCTACAGCAGTAATTACGCAAGCTTATTTACAGGCGCCCTATGCTCTAGTCTGAAGGCTGCCTGGTTGCACTTAAAATTGAAATCCTAACCTTCAGGAGATATAAAAGCCACCAACAGAAAGGATGGCCAGATAGACGAAGAGCCTACTCAATGCAGAGCAACTGTCTGAAATAACAAGTATTTCCTAAGCAACCATGAATTGCTGTTGGGAATTGGAAGGCGGGGAATGGTGCTTTGAAGAGAAGATATCACTTTGTCCTGAATGGCCAAAGTGAAGAAATCTCTTTTAAAGCAAAACGCTGGTCAACTTGGGAAAATAACCAACAGATCCAGTAATTTATTGCAATAAGACAGCCTGGAACTAACTGAAGTGAAACTTGAGTCAGAATATTAAAGTCCTGATAGATCACATCAGGCTAGCTTCTTTTGCAGGTATAGCTATGTAAAACATTAAAAATAAGTGCATATACTGTGTAAAATTCAGTAATTCATGGTTTCACCCTGCTGTGCACATGCTCAGTTGCTCTCAATTCTCGGCACTGTGCCTAAAATTTAGAACCACTAAGAGCCAGATCAGTTGACAGCTCTCTAGACAGACTCTAGAAGGAACACAGATTAGGGTAGGGAATGGCCTGCCTCATTGGCAGGGTATGGACTTTAGCAGGCTTCGGTCAGCCTTTCACACTGAGGCATTTTTCCAGGCAATTTTGGGCTAAAAATAGCGCAAAAAATAAACGCATTGAAATGAATAGGCAGCAGTGCTTTACGGGCACTTTTAACCCTTTATTCAGCTGCATACAATCAAGGCTGTAAATACACACATTTAAATTAAAGAAAGCGAAAACGTTTGAGACCAAGTTGGGGGGAGGGGGGATTCTCAATAATAAAGGGACTGATCTAGGCTTGAACAAAATGGTGGTTGTGACAAGACCCTTTCTCGCCCGGTTCTGCTCTCCCGACACTCCTCTGCTACCAGTGAGTCAGCTTGCAGATTGCAGCGTCTGATGGTCCAGTCATCCAAGGTTCCGGGGTCCAAACTACAGCTATGTGCCGTTCAGACCCATTAAGAACAAACACCAGGCAGGCTGTATGTAAGTTCAAACAGGACTCTTTATTTTCAAGTACACAGCACACTTTTATACAGAATTTGGAACATCCCACTCCCAACAACCGCTTTCCTATTGGTCAATTGCCAAGTATGCAGTTTTCACTCAGGTCCTCCTTGACCATGCAAATGAGGACTTGAAATAGTCAACAGGGATTGGCCCAATAGCTTGGATAGAAAGGCTTATGTGTATTGAGACAAAAGCCCCAGGGGGCAATCAATGTACACAATAGCCAGCCACAGAACAATGGGACCGTCTGGAGAGTGAGTTAGCCTTAAGACAGGGCAGAGACCCTTTTGACTTAATCAGTTACAACACAGTATTGGCATCACACAATAGAACATGGTATGTCATTCCACATCTTTAGACAGACGGTCTTCAGCTTACTTAGCATCTCAAACACAGGTGTCCCTGCATTGAACAAGCCAACAGCTTGCAATATCCCTCTCCTGTGCAACAGATGTCAAGCAGAAACACCCCAATATTTCAAGATCCATGACATTACTTCCCCTGGGAAACAGTCCAACAGCCGCAGTGGGACCCAAACGGGTCAACTCGAGGATGTTGGAAAAGTAGTCTTAAGGTTCCAGGACTGTCCGCTGGGATGACCCATCTGCCTTCCTGTTTTGAGGTCCTGGCCCATAATCGGACGGCAAGAGGCTCACATTCAGTCCTCTCCAAAAGCCCCTGTCCCGGCTAGGTCTGTCACACATCTCTCCCTTTGGCAGGAGACTAACACTGGGAGAGATCCCAATTCCGGTACCCACCCAGTACCCCAGATACCTTGTCCCAAACAGAGCATTACTCACCCAGCAAATCTGCCTCTCTCGGAGAACACGCCTGCCGCTGGGGAGAGGCCTGGACTGGCCCTTCTCCCTGGAGTCCTTTCAGCCGCTGGAGAGAAGACAGGGGGGCTGGGCTCAGTTCATCATGCTGTTGGGGACCTGGGCCAACTGGCCACCATTCCTGGGGTATACCAGTGGAGACTGAAGTCCCATCCACTGATGCTAGGTGAAAATCCCCCGGTGCTTGCAAAGCAAAGCCGACATCCTCCTGTCTCAGTGCCGCACCATTTTCTGGGGTTGTGTCAGTGGAGATCGGAGTCCCATCCACTACCACAGGAACCCCCTCTTCTGTTAGTTGAGAGCAGAGGCCCGGGGCACTCTGCTCTGTTGCCAGCTCTTCCGCTGGGCTGCTGTGAGTGGAGACCACAGTCCCATCCACCGATATCCGCTCAAGCTGTAGTCGTGTGCAGCAGCCAGTAGCATCCTGCCCTGCTGCCAGTGATTCAGCTGGGAGTAACAGCTTTACTACCTCAGCTTGTTGCTGGGGAGGGGGGCCAACCGCCCCGGCTCCCTGGAACTCCACAGTTGGTCCCAATGCTGGGCAGAGATGGCTAGCATTCTGCCCTGTTGCCAGCACTTCTGCTGGGGGTGCATAATCCATAACATCCTCTGAACAGTCCATACATTCTGTAATCTGTGGCTGGGGAGTAATGGCCATCTTCTCACCCTGAGCCTCCGGAACTGCCACAGGGGTGGGGCAGAGGTCTTGATCCCTCTGTCCGGTGACCAGCGCTTCAGCTGAGGAAGTTCCTTGTAACTCCACAAATACTGCCCTTGGTGCTGGGCAGAGCACAGTGAAGTTTGGCCCTGATACCAGCTCTTCTGCTGGAGGCTCCCCAGGTTGTTCTTCCTCAGCAGAAAAGTCTATCAAATCCCCTGTCTCTACAACTGGTGTCTGGGGATAGAGGTTCATCATCTCCTGTCCATGGAACCCAGAAGATGCTATGGGTACTGAGCAGAGGTTAGCAGAGCTCGGCCCTGCGGTCAGTACTTCAGCTTTGGGAATGGCAACCCCCCGATTTTCCACTGCCGATTCATCAGCCAGGATTTCAGCGTTGTCAGCTGATATTTCCTCATAGTCCCAGGTAAAGGGAACCTCACCCTGCTGCTGAGCGGAGTCTAGCAGCTGTTTGTAGGCGATTTCCAGTTCCCATTCCTGAGCGGCCAGGAATTCCAAATCTTCCTGTAACCAGTGCACTTCCGGGACATTCAGTCTTCGCTCTCTGTGCTCCATTATGTCCTCCAGACGCCACTCCCGATTGCTCCCAAAGTCGGGATCACTGGACATCCTCCAATACAATAATCCCAGGCCATCATAGCCAAAGCCTTCCGTGGGGCTGTCATCCGTTGACCACGGGCACTCTTGGACTACATACCACCGGAGGGCTCTGTAGCTCTCGTCCAACCGCATCTCTTCCCGGATCAGCCTGCTTAACTCTGCTGTCCACTCCTGCATTGGTTGTTCCCCCAATAACAGCATCCGTACTTCATACTGTGACCAGTACCTTACATGGATGGAGGGGAGAGCTTTTCCCTGGTGTCGCTGCTCACGGGCTAGCGCTTCTTTCCAGAGTTCGCAGCGGATCGAATCAGACCATCCAAGCAGGACCTCTTCTGATACTGGTCCTCTACGCTGTATCTGCTTCTCTCGCAACCTCCTTCTGAATTCCTCTTCCATGGTTACTGGTATCTGTACCTCTCCTTTTTTTCCCTTTGGTGCTGCTTCTTTAGGCGTTGTCACCGATTGCCGTATTTCTGCAATTCTCAGCTCATGTTGCCGCTCTCGTTCTCTCTGTTGCCGCTCTCGTTCTCTCTGTTCCTGCAGCCGGACGTCTCTAATGGTATTCTGTATGATGGTCTCTGATGGGTTAGCACCATATAATGCCAACCGCTGTTGAACTCGCTGCTGGAACAAGTCTTCAACTGACCGGGGTCCTGCATCACCATCCCTCTGATCCATCTCGGCTAGCGTAATGATCAGGTTGGCCTTGTTCTTCCCACCGGTCCCTCCACGGCTCTCAAGCAAGTCTTTTAGCATGGTCTCCTCCAGGCTGCATAGCTGGTCATTCATGGTGGTGGTTTGGAGTTGTCCCAGTAACTGGAGAGCAAATCCCACTGCTGCCACCAATGTGACGAGACCCTTTCTCGCCCGGTTCTGCTCTCCCGACACTCCTCTGCTACCAGTGAGTCAGCTTGCAGATTGCAGCGTCTGATGGTCCAGTCATCCAAGGTTCCGGGGTCCAAACTACAGCTATGTGCCGTTCAGACCTATTAAGAACAAACACCAGGCAGGCTGTATGTAAGTTCAAACAGGATTTTCAAGTACACAGCACACTTTTATACAGAATTTGGAACATCCCACTCCCAACAACCGCTTTCCTATTGGTCAATTGCCAAGTATGCAGTTTTCACTCAGGTCCTCCTTGACCATGCAAATGAGGACTTGAAATAGTCAACAGGGATTGGCCCAATAGCTTGGATAGAAAGGCTTATGTGTATTGAGACAAAAGCCCCAGGGGGCAATCAATGTACACAATAGCCAGCCACAGAACAATGGGACCGTCTGGAGAGTGAGTTAGCCTTATGACAGGGCAGAGACCCTTTTGACTTAATCAGTTACAACACAGTATTGGCATCACACAATAGAACATGGTATGTCATTCCACATCTTTAGACAGACGGTCTTCAGCTTACTTAGCATCTCAAACACAGGTGTCCCTGCATTGAACAAGCCAACAGCTTGCAATATCCCTCTCCTGTGCAACAGATGTCAAGCAGAAACACCCCAATATCTCAAGATCCATGACAGTGGTCTACTGCAGGAGCCATGCTGGAGGCAACTTACAGCATAAAATAATGTTGGTAACATAATAATTATGTGGAATGTATGTTATTTTGTTAAAGAACATTGTTATCAAACTTGATGGGTAAAGTTCAGTCTTGTGCCGCGATCACACACACTCGGAATTTCCGACAACAAATGTTCGATGGAAGCTTTTGGTCGGAAATTCCGACCATGTGTAGGCCCCATCGGACATTTGTTGTCGGAATTTCCAACAAAAATTTGAGAGTCGTTTCTCAAATTTTTCCGACAAAAAAAATCTGTTCTCGTAAATTCTGATCGTGTGTGGACGATTCCGACGCACAAAATTCCACGCATGCTCAGAATCAAGTACGAGATGGAAACGCTTGGTCTGGTAAAACGAGCGTAATGGAGATAGCACATTCGTCAAGCTGTAACGGTCTTAAAAGGATGAGGCTTGAAGCTAAGGCCCCGTACACACGACCGAAAAACTCGACGGGCAAAACACATCGTTTTGCTCGTCAAGCTCCTTGTTCGGCTGTCAGAAAACTCGTCGAGCCAAATTTTCCCATTGCCCAACGAGGAAATAGAGAACATGCTCTCTATTTGGCTCGACGAGTTTCTCGGCGAAAAGTGTACACACGACCGGTTTTCTCGTCAGAATACGTCTCCCATCGAGTTTCTTGCTGGATTCTGCCGAGAAAACTGGTCGTGTGTACGGGGCCTGAGACTGGTATTGAACTAGTGACGTCGTACGTGTTGTACGTCACCGCGTTCTTGACGTTTGGAATTTCCGACAACATATGCGTGACCGTGTGTATGCAAGACAAGTTTGAGCCAACATCCGTCTGAAAAAAAAATCCAAGGTTTTGTTGTCGTAATGTCCAAGCGTCTGTACACGGCATTAGAATCAGCAAATTCCTGCCTTCTTTTGGGCCTTTGTTGACCCTGGTAAAACATAGCAGGTCAAATGACAGGTCCAATACCATGCGTCCACTATGTTAAATACAGTGCTCTCTCTCAGCTGCTCTTCTGATGCTGCCCATATCAGTACTTCAGATCCCTGCAGCCAATCCAAAAGCCATTTACAGGAAGTTTGGCCACAGTAAAGAAACTGCATCAGAGACAGGCACAGAAAATTCAGGTAGGTCTTTTACAATAAAATTAATGTAAAGTTTAGAAAGAAATCTCATATTAAGAATATAAAAAATATAGTTTTGGAACATGGCTCCCTGCTGGTGATGACGGAAGACTATTTTGCAGAAACAAAGCCTCAAGACATACAGTGGAAGAGTAAAAGTGAAGGGTTGGAAATGCGTGGAAAGCTTACCCGTGCAATGCTTTTGCAGTCTGAGAATTTCCAGGTGAAGATCACGCAACAGATCCAGCTGTTCTTTTTTAAGAAATGCAATATTGCGCTCCACGCTTTGGATTTGCTGTTTCAAGGGCTGTGTCTCCATTACAGCGAGAGTCAGCTCCTATAAAAAAAGAGAATTTCATAAAAACTTTAAACAGGAAGACAAGCATTAAATACACTAACAGGCTTCTGTATTTACAGACCTACTTTGCAAAGCGGGCATAATTTCTGCTGCTTCTGTAACGGTTGTCGATTTTTATGAGGCTGGGTTGATAGCTCAGCGCCCAATCCCCACTCCTGTGTCAGCAAAGGCAGGGGACCACACTAGAACCAATTTCTTCAGATGCCAATTTAAAGTGGAACTAAACCCTCTATTCCTTTACAGCCAAGAAAGCTTCCATATTAGCCTGGTTGATCTGCAGTTTCCATAGTCCTGCACATGAGATTAGCCATTTGACGACTTGACAGTTTGGTTGACAGCACAAGCATTTGTAACACTTATTCACGGCATGCTTTGAATGGAACCGCTTTAAGAAACAATTTAATTGATGGCTTTAGCTCCACTTTAAAGGCTAGGTCCACCAAATCACAAAAACTTTCAGTCATAGGTATAGTCTGGTATGCAGGCTTGCTTTTATTATCTTTTGAGGACCTCAGCACCGACATTCCCATACTATATTCCCCGACTCTATGCCTAACCACCTTAAAGCGGGAGTTCACCCAATTCGTTATTTTTTTCTATTTTCCCCTTAGCTTAATGCTCGTTTTGTCTAGGGGAATCAGCTATTTGTTTTAAAATATGATCCGTACTTACCCGTTTTCGAGATGCATCTTCTCCGTCGCTTCCGGGTATGGGTCTTCGGGACTGGGCGTTCCTTCTTGATTGACAGTCTTCCGAGAGGCTTCCGACGGTCGCATCCATCGCGTCACTCGTAGCCGAAAGAAGCCGAACGTCGGTGCGGCTCTATACTGCGCCTGCGCACCGACGTTCGGCTTCTTTCGGAAAATCGTGACACGATGGATGCGACCGTCGGAAGCCTCGCGGAAGACTGTCAATCAAGAAGGAACGCCCAGTCCCGCAGCCCATACCCGGAAGCGGCGGAGAAGATGCATCTCGTAAACGGGTAAGTACGGATCATATTTTAAAACAAATAGCCGATTCCCCTAGAAAAAACGAGCATGAAGCTAAGGGGAAAATGTGTTCGCTATGGGTGAACCTCCGCTTTAACCACTTGCCGACCACTGCATGCCGATATATGTCGGCAGAATGGCAGCGTATCCTTTAAGAAGCCGTGCAGCAGGCGCTCCCGTCACACTCTTCGTGACCGTGCCCGTGGGCCCCACGAACTTGATGTTCATTGCCGGCCTGCGACTGTGTAACGGAGCGGCAGAACGGGGGGGGGGGGGGTGCTTGTGTAAACAAGGCATCTCCCTGTTCTGCCTAGTGACAGGACACCGATCGTCTGCTCCCTGTCATCGGGAGCAGTGATCAGTGTCGTGTCACAGGTAGCCCAGCCCCCACAAAGTTAGAATCACTAACCCCTTCCTCGCCCCATAGTGGTTAACCCCTTCCCTGCCAGAGTCATTTACACAGTCATCAGTGCATTTTTATAGCACTGAACACTGTATACATGACAATGGTCCCAAAAAAAGCGTCAAAAATGGACGATGTGTCCGCCATAATGTTGCAGTCACAAAAAAACAAAAACAAAAAACTAACCCCCATTATGTAGAAGAATACATATTGGCCTAAACTGAGGAAACATTTTAATATTATAGCTTTTTTGTTTATAGCGCAAAAAATAAAAACCGCATAGGTGATCAAATACCACCAAAAGAAAGCTCTATTTGTGGAAAAAAAAAAAAGAATGTAAATTTTGTTTGGGAGCCACATCGCACGACTGTCCAATTGTCAGTTAAAGCGACACAGTGCCGAATTGCAAAAAATGGCCCAGTCATTGGGCAGCCAAATCCTCTGAGGCTGAAGTGGTTGCTCTACTTATCTGCTCTGTGCAATGGTTTTGCGCAGAGCAGCCCAAACCTCCTCTTTTTGGGTTCCCTGCTGGCGCTACTGGCTCCTCTTAGAAAATCTCAAGCAAGAGAGAGTCCCTGCATTCAGACACAGCCCTGGATCAAGATTAGGCTCAGATAAGGCCCCTTTTACATAGGCAAAATGATTAGGTTTTTTAGGCGGACTTGATCAGACAATCCATTGCCCTCTATGGAGCAGCAGGTGTCAACGGAAAAGTGTCCATGTACACCCGCTGACATCTGATCCACTAAAAACAGACGTCTGGCGGATCGGATGACAAATAGACTAGAGATCCATTTCCATCTAACCACCCCCTAGAGCAGGGGTGGCAAACACAAGGCCCGCGGGCCGAATCCGGCCCGCCAAGCCTTGTCATGTGGCCCGCCAGCCTCCACCGCTTGTTCCAGTGCCAGTGCCGCACAGCGGGAGGTAAGCGGCACCCGCGGCCTGGACAGGGATAACACAGGTCGCGGCCGCCGCTCACCTACAGGCCGCGCCTGTGTCATCTCCGGGCTCCGGCGCGGCTGACTGGCTGAGCTGTGTGTCTCTCTCTCACACACAGCTCAGCCTCAGAATCCACGCTGACAGTTCAGCTCGGACACCGCTCCTCCTCTTCCCGCCTCTCTACACTGTGTGGCACGCCCACACCCCCTGTGTCTTCCCCGCTCACACATCCCCGGGAAAATGTGAAGGAAGATGCAGGCAGCCTGCCCCTGACCCTCCATCCTGAGGTGAGTAAGCTCACCCTCTCCCACCTCCCAGTGTATATATTAAATACATTTAAGGGTTACTCTGTGGACTCTGGTGCAAGAGGGTGGCTTTGGTGGGCAGAGCCCCCCTTACATCAGAGTTCCCCCTTTACATCAGAGTCCACAGCATTACAAGGGGGTCTGTGCGGACTCTGATGCAATGGGGGTCTGTGCGGACTCTGATGCAATGGGGGTCTGTGCGGACTCTGATGCAATGGGGGTCTGTGCGGACTCTGATGCAATGGGGGTCTGTGCGGACCCCTGAATTCCTGCACTGTGTAAGTAGCATAATCCTGACGTAATCCTGAACTCTGCATTCTGTATGTAGTGCGACCCATATACAACTGGCCCTTTGAGGGCAACCACACTGCTGATGCGGCCCTTGATGAATTTGAGTTTGCCACCCCTGCCCTAGAGGAAAGCGTGCTGTGTCAGTGTCCCCTCTGCATCAGGGGAGCAGACATGGACCCGTCATCCACCTGCTCAGTGGGAGGGATCTCTGCTTAACGGAGTCCACAGTGTTAAAGAGCCCAAAGTATTTAGACAAGGATCCTAATCATAGAAGGATGCATTAAGCCTCGTTAAATCGTGTTTTACACCTTTTGAAGGCGTTTGACGTCGTTACAGCTCTAACGCTGGAGCTTCAGAACGCACTAGTCCTGTTTTTTTTTTTGCAGCTTGAAAACGGCTATGCCATTTACAGTTCAGAAACTTCATGGTGGGCATGAGGCCATAGGCGAATATGGAGAGGCGTTTTTAAGCTGCAAAAAACACCCATAAAAGTGGCTGTAAAAATGTCCGTGGGAATGAGGCCTAAAAAAAAAAAAAAAAAAAAAAAAAAAAAAAACACACCACACTTCCATGCTCTGTGCAGTGGTTTTGCAAAGACAAGCCCAGATCCTCCTCTTTTAAGGAATGTGCATCTTGGAAATCACTTGCACTCTAGTAGGCATAATTAATCTCATTAGGATGGTTTATCTACCAAAATGTCTTTATTACTTTAGGAATACACCAGTTCTTGTACAGCACATATTCTTCAATAAATTAGACAGTGTTTCTACTTGTGTCACTTTATTCTTGCCCTTACCTGTTCCAACTTCAATCTAGCCCCCGCATGGGCAGCACTTTTGCATTTTGACCACTTGTTAAAACTGAATAAAAACTATTGAAACAGATATGCCTTGATCTATTCTAAACCATCCCACTGTAGCTCTGGCTGTATGTTTAGAGTGGTTGTCCTGCTGGAAGGTGAACCTCCACCCCAGTCTCAAGTTTTTTGTAGACTATCAGGTTTTCTAATAAGATTGCCCGGTATTTGGCTCCATCAATCTCCCCATCAACTCTGACCAGCATTCCTGTCCCTGCTGAAGAAAAAACATCCCCACAACATGATGCTGCCACCACCATGTTTCACAGTGGGGATGGTATGTTCAGAGTGATGTGCAGTGTTAGTTTTCTGCCACATATAGCGTTTTGCCTTTAGGCCAAAAAGTTTAATTTTGGTCTCTTCTGACCAGAGCACTTTCTTCCACATGTTTTCTGTGTCCCCCACATGGCTTCTTACAAACTGCAAACAGAACTTCTTATGGCTTTCTTCTTGCCACTCTTCTTCCTGTGGACAGATTCTCCCACCTGAGCTGTGGATTTCTGCAGTGCTTCCAGAGTTACCATGGGCCTCTTGGCTGCTTCTCTGATGAATGCTCTCCTTGCCCGGCCTGCCAGTTTAGGTGGACGGCCATGTCTTGGTAGGTTTGCAGTTGTGCCATACTCTTTCCATTTTCAGATGATTGGGTGAACAGTGCTCTGTGAGATGTTCAAAGCTTGGGATATTTTTTTTTTTTTTTTTATAACCTAACCCTGCTTTAAATTACTCCACAACTTTATTCCCGACATGTCTGGTGTGTTCCTCGGCCTTTATGATGCTGTTTGCTCACTAAAGATCTCGAACAAACCTCTGAGGCAGGGGTGTCAAACTGGCGGCCCTCCAGCTGTTGCAAAACTACAAGTCCCATGAGGCATTGCAAGGCTGACAGTTACAAGCATGACTCTCACAGGCAGAGGCATGATGGGACTTGAAGTTTCGGAACAGCTGGAGGGCCGCCAGTTTGACACCCCTGCTCTGAGGGCTTCACAGAACAGCTGTATTTATACCGAGATTAAATTACACACAGGTGGACTCGATTTACTAATTAGGTGACTTCTGAAGGCAATGGGTTCCACTATATTTTAGTTAGCGGTATCAGAGTAGAGGGGGCTAAATACAAATGCACGCCACATTTTTCACATATTTACTTATATAAAAAAAAAAAAAAGTTGAAAACCATTTATCATTTTTCTTCCACTTCCCAATTATGTGCCACCTTGTGTTGGTCTATCACATAAAATCCCAATACATTTACATTTTTGGTTGTAACATTAAAAAATTTGGAAAATTTCAAGGGGTATGGATACTTTTTCAAGGCACTGTATCAGAGGACTTGTTTCCTCTGTGTATCACCCGAGGATAGTCACCTTGATGTGAGGGCTTAATTTAAATTTACCAACATATGGGGTCACATATCACTATTGAGGTTTCCCTTTAAGAATAGTCTAATGCCGCGTACACACGGTCGGATTCTAACACAACTAATGTTCAATGGGAACTTTTTGTCGTAAATTCCGACCGTGTGTAGGCTCCATGCGACATTTGCTGTCGGAATTTCCGACGACAAAAATTTGAGAGCCGTTTCTCAAATTTTCCGACAAGTTAAATTCCGAGCGTGTTTACACAAAATTCCGATACACAAAATTCCATGCATGCTCGGAATCAAGCAGAAGAACCGCACTAGCTATTGAACTTCAACTCATTCTTGACGTTCGCAATTTCCGGCAACATTTGTGTGACCGTGTATGCAAGACAAGTTTGAGCCAACAGCCGACGGAAAAAAAATCCACGGTTTTGTTGTCGGAATGTCCGATCGTCTGTACGCAGCATTACTGTAGATCAGTGGTTCTCAACCTTCTAGTGCCGTGACCCCTTGATAAAATTTCCCAAAGTTGTGGGGACCCCCAACAGTAAAAAAAAAAAAAAAAAAATTGTAGCGTGGGTTGTCAGCACCCAAGGCAAGACGAGTAATTTGCACCCCTAACCCACAGACATTTAGCGCTCCATTCCACTCGTACAATATTAAATCCCCTTAGGGTACAGTTTAGAATGTACCACTCTTTCTCTTTGTTCTTCTTTTATCTCTCTCTATCCTAATTTCTTTTTTTTTTTTACCATCTTTCTTGTACTCTTATTCTTTCTCTCCCCTTTTCTTTGTTCCTCCCCCTCTTTTCCTTTTCCTTACATGTATTCTCTGGGGCAGATCCACAAAAGGATTACGCAGGCGTATCTATTGATACGCTGGCGTAATTTTAAATTTCCCGCGTCGTATCTTTGTTTTGTATCCACAAAACAAGATACGACGGAATCTGGGATCGATCGATACGACAGGCGTACGTCTTAGTACGCCGTCGAATCTTAGATGCAATTTTTCGGCGGCCGCTAGGTGGCGTTTTCGTCGAAATCCACATTGAGTATGCAAATTAGCTATTTACGGCGATCCACGAACGTACGTCCGGCGCATTTTTTATGTCGTTTTCGTTCTACTTTTTCCGGCGTATAGTTAAAGGTGCTGTTATGAGGCGTACTCAATGTTAAGTATGGCCGTCGTTCCCATGTACAATTTAGAAATGTTTACAATATAGAAAAGCCGCGCGGCTTTTCTATATTGTATTTTTTTCTGTTATCACACGTTAGCTGCTGCCTGAGGACTGTGTTGTGGCAGCGCGGTTTTCCTGTTTCTAGAAATTTTTACGTCGGTTGCGTAAGTCGTTCGCAAATAGGGATTTGCGTAGAATGACGTCACCGTCGTAAGCATTGGCTTTTTCCGGGTTAATTTCCAGCATGCGCACTGGGATACCCCCACGGACGGCACATGCGCAGTTAAAAAAACAACGTAGTTTACGTCGGGTCACGACGTATTAACCTAAAACACGCCCCCATTACATCCATTTGAATTATGCGCCCTTACGCCGCCAGAGATACACTACGCCGCTATAACTTACGGCGCAAATTCTTTGTGGATTCGGAAAAAAAAAAAAGTTATCTTAGATACGCTGCGGCCAGCCTATTAATGCGCCCAGGTATGTGGATCTACCCCTCTATTTTTACTCCTTCTCTTACTCCTTGGTGGGGAGTTGGGATGAGTGGTAGTGCTGGGGAGAGTTCTGATGAGCCAACTTAGGTGCTCTTGATCAAGGTCATCTGCTGATCTAAGAACTGTCATAGGGACTTTGAATGGATACTCACTGTGTCTTCGGGTTGAAGTGTCTCGTAGCAGTGACACCTATGCCAAAATCAGGAGATAGGGTCTCCTCCAGCCCCTCCCACTTCACATTCCTCACCAGTCAGCTGACCTCTAGTCTCTGCCCCCCAACCATGCTGTGAACAGAATGGGCGGCTGCGAAGAGACTGAGTGGGCGGGTGTGGGCTCCAGGAACAGCCCTGCTGGGTGGCCGTGAAAAAGCTGGGAGAGCAGCGCGGGCTTCAAGAACAGCCCAGGATTCGGTGACCCCTGGCAAATCGTCATTTGACCCCCGAGGGGGTCCTGACCCCCAGGTTGAGAACCACTGCTGTAGATAATGGCTGTTGCAATACTGAAACATAACTAGAACATTTGTATAGGCACACTAGAAATGACGACACTAAAATACATTACCAATCAGTGGAAGGGATTGTAAAAGGTGCCTGTGCAACAACTCTATTACAAATAGAAGTGGGTCTCTTCACTGTGACCTTAATATATCAATTTGAGTTGAACACAAGATCTACTGAATCTCCAGCAAGCATCGTTTGAGTAAACATAATTCTGATGAACAATATGGAGCAGAGATCTATTTCTGGATGTGCAGCAGAAATTGCTTCTTTCAGGAAGTCACTTAATGATACTACTCAAGTTCACATTAAATTTTGTTCCAGCTCAAGATAAAATCAATATGATGCTGCCCATTCAAGCAGCAAAAAGAACAGTTGAATCCTTGCCAATCATTGCATGTGCACACCCTGTAATCAGCTATAGAAATCTAAAAAGGAGTGAAAATATAACAAATTTACATTTCTGTCCTTCGGCCCCTTTTATACAGGCCAGGCTCCGCTCCTATCCCCCGCCATGCTCCACACCTGTCCCCCGTCGTGTAGTGCTCCGCTTCTGTCCCCCGCCGTGTAGTGCTCCGCTCCTATCCCCGCCATGCTCCACACCTGTCCCCCGCCGTGTAGTGCTTCACTCCTGTTCCCCCGCCGTGCTCCGCTCCTGTCCCCCGCCGTGTAGTGCTCCACTCCTGTTCCCCCGCCGTGCTCCGCTCCGGTCCCCCGCCGTGTAGTGCTCCGCTCCTGTCCCCCGCCGTGTAGTGCCCCGCTCCAGTCCCCCGCCGTGTAGTGCCCCGCTCCAGTCCCCCGCCGTGTAGTGCTACGCTCCTGTCCCCCGCCGTGTAGTGCTACGCTCCTGTCCCCCGCCGCGTAGTGCTACGCTCCTGTCCCCCGCCGCGTAGTGCTCCGCTCCTGTCCCCCGCCGCGTAGTGCTCCGCTCCTGTCCCCCGCCGCGTAGTGCTCCGCTCCTGTCCCCCGCCGCGTAGTGCTCCGCTCCTGTCCCCCGCCGTGTAGTGCCCTACTCCAGTCCCCCGCCGTGTAGTGTTCCGCTCCAGTCCCCCGCCGTGTAGTGCTCCGCCCCAGTCCCCCGCCGTGTAGTGCTCCGCCCCAGTCCCCCGCCGTGTAGTGCGCCGCCCCAGTCCCCCGCCGTGTAGTGCGCCGCCCCAGTCCTCTGCCAAAATTTTGTTTGGGTACAGCATTGCATGACTGTGCAATTACCAGTTAAAGCAGCGCAGTGCCAAATTGTAAAAAGTGCTCTGGTCAGGAAGGGGGGGGGGGGGGGAGTTTAGGGTAAAACCTTCCGGGGCTGAAGTGGTTAAAGAGGAATGGTCAACATCAGCTTTTACTCTTTAGCAAACACTACAGGGGTCGATTTACGAAAACTGGCGAGTGCAAAAACTGGTGCGGCTTTGCATAGAAACCAATCATCTTCCCGTTTTTAGCTTAAAGGAGTTTTTTTTTGCCTAAAATTAATCTCTGCAAGGTAGACAGACAGAATAGTGTAATGATTCTGTTAAAAAACGAGTAAATACCTATTAAATGCCTTCATCTATATCACCTCCGGCGTTCTAGTTTCTGTTCTCTCATTCACTTCCTGTCTTGCATCGCTCGTTTATGCAAGAACTACATTTCCCAGTATGCATTGCGGCACGCCCAGTAATTCACACCTCCTTGAAGTCTCTGAGGCCCCGTACACACGTCCGAGGAACTCGACGTGCCAAACACATCGAGTTCCTCGTCGAGTTCAGTGTTGAAGCCGCCGAGGATCTCGGCGGGCCAACTTTCCTCATTGAACAACGAGGAAATAGAGAACATGTTCTCTATTTGGCCCGACGAGTTCCTCGTCGGCTTCCTCGCTGAAAAGTGTACACACGACTGAGTTTCTCGGCAGAATCCAGCTCTGATCGAGTTTCTGGCTGAATTCTGCCGAGAAACTCGGTCGTGTGTACGGGGCCTAACACGTAGAGAGCGTCCTGCCGCACAGATGTAGTTCCCAGGAGGGGGCGAGCACGTCACTGACCACCGCAGTAAAGCCTCCCTTCACGGTGGTGAGTAACAATCAGACAAGCAGGAAGTGAACAGAGAAGAAATAGAGCAAAAAAGAACAATGAGGAAGTGAAAAGAGGAATGTCTGCAGGTAAAGGATGCTTATTATGAAAAAAAATGTTTTCCTTCACAACCCCTTTAATTGAACAAGCTGAAGTTAGAAGCTGATTGGCTACTATGCAGAGCCGCACCAGATTTTTTACTCTCCTGTTTTAGTAAATCAACCCCACAGTGTTATCTAGGAAGCATTCAGATGCTATAAACATGACAAACTCTCATTTCCCCATTTTAATACATAAATCTCACATCTGCTTGTAGAAAACAAGGCTTTGGTATATGAAAGGTAACCCTTTCATCACCACGGTGCGCAATAGTAAAGCTTGATTACAAACTGCGTCATAGAATCCCCCCCTTTCCCCAGTATAATAAAGCTATCGCAGCACTTTAAGCACAGAGATGCAACTCTATTTGAGCTACCGTTACATCGTTTTTCTTGCAAGTAATCTGAAAATAGTGTTTAAACAGACAGAAATTATTATACCAATTAATCAACAGATTTAATCAAAGCCATCCTATGAAACATCTTCTGAGAAGCACACTGCATCACCTTCATGTTTCATTCATTGCGCTCGCTATTTAACCTTTTCCATTCAGTAGGAAGGTTATCCTACAGGATGAGGACAGGGAATTCTACAGAAACAGCAGGAGGCATCTCCTGACTCTCCTAATAAATCCAGCCATTCTACTATTTGGAAACTAAAGTCACGACTCACTGGAATCTAAAGTTTGTTGAGATTTTAAGTGAATTCTTAGGATCCAAGTACATATTAATAAAGGCGGTCCCCGGGTTACAAACAATATTGGGGTCTGTAGGTTGTTCTTAAAAAGGTTGTAAACACTCCTGTTTGTTTCACCTTAAAGGGGAGTTCCAGCCTTTTTATGTTTATTTCATGTTTATTATGTTCCAGCCTTTTTATTTTACAAAAAGTGTAGCTGCTGGCTTTAAATAGACACTTACCTGTTCCACTGTGCAGCGACGCGGCCGCCTGGAGCTTCGCTCCTTTCCCCCCAATCTCCGCTGGCGCCTCCATTCTAACTGTGGGCACCCGGCCGTGACAGCTTTTGGCTTCACGGCCGGGCACTCACTGCGCATGAGCGAGCGGCGCTGCGCTCCCTGAGTGGACAGGCGATCGCCTGGGACCAGTCACGTGTCCCAGGTGATCGCCTACAGGGAGGGGCCGCCTAAGGCGATATGAGGAGTTGCCTAAGCGGTCCCTGGGCGGAAGGAGGAAGTGGGACAGGAAGTCCCATTCCTACTGAAGCCCCCACTCCCTCCCAAAAAAATGACATGCCAGACGTGGCATGTAAGGGGGCAAGGAGTGGTTTAAGCGGAAGTTCCACTTTTGGGTAGAACTCCGCTTTAATGCATCCTATGCATTAAGGTGAAAAAAACATCTGACAAGTACCGTCCCCCCAGCCCCCATTTTACTTACCTGAGCCCTGGAATGTCCCATGACGAGGATGTGCTGCATCTTTGCCCAGGGGTTCTCGGCTCTTGATTGATAGCAGCGCAGCTATTTGCTCCCGCTGACGTGGGCGCCGGGGCCAAGTCCTGCATTTGGCGGCTATGGATGCCGAGTGCTGGACTTGGGAGCGTACCCGCAAGATAACACCTGTGCAAAACGAGCTGCACAGTGAAGGGAAGTATGACACGTTTGTTATTTATGTTTCCGCTTTTTGGAACTCCTCCCCATCCCTTCAGTGTCACATTTGGCCACTTTCAGGGGGGGGGGGGGAGCAGATACCAGTCTAATACAGGTATTTTTCTCCCACTTCCGGGCATAGATACCTGAGCCACCTGTGGGTATCTACGCCACTTCTGGCGCCTTATCTGCCCCCCCCCCCCTGCTGTCTTCGGGGAGACACACAGGTCTGTGCAGTAGAGAACCAGGAAGTGAAGCCGCAAGAGCTGAGGGACAGATCGGCTTCGGGTGGCGGCATCACGGGCGCCCTGGACAGGCAAGTGTCCTTATTTTAAAAGTCAGCAGCTGCAGTATTTGTAGCTGCTGGCTTAAAAAAAAAAAAAAATAATAATAAGTTTAAGTTGAATTTGTTTGCAAGTCGGAACAGGTAAAAAAAAATTAAGTATAGCTTCAGCCCAATTTTTTTTTAGCTTCATGGATAGCCTAGGGAAGGGTTAACACCCCTGTAATGTTTGTTTTGCTGTCTGTGCCCCTGTTCAGAAGATTTCACCTCACTCACTGTCCCAATGACAATTGGATTTTGAAAAATGTGGGTTCTTGTGGAACAAGCCTTGGTGATAAAGCTTCAGTGGAGGTATCTGGTTTCCCATAATAACCCTTACAGGAGTGAATTTCCCTTCCTAGGGGTAGATTTCCTCTCACTTCCTGTTGTCTTCTTCCGTTTGTAACCCGGGGACTGCCTGTACACTGATTTGAGATTCTTCAAACCGGAACTTGCTCCTGAATACTTTTCATTTGTTAAAATTAATAGGAGAACCAGGTTATACTATGAAAACAAACTCCATCCTATTGCTTAACATGAAATAGTGTGCATGGACACGTAGGATAACACTATTAGCTTCTAGGGGCAGTAAATAAAAATGCTTATAAAATGGTTCTAGGAGCTTAAAAAAATGCTAGCGTGCATGGAGCCTTAAAACGTTTTTCCACACTTTTGAAGACAAATTGGGACAATGCCCACTTTATATTTGTTCTCATTCACATCGCATAACTTTAAACAAATATTTAAAACGTGTTGTTTACATTTTTATTTGCTGAGAATCCCTTGGTAGATTTCCCCTTCTATGAAATGTTAAGAAAGCGGGCTGGGGAGTTATGTTCACCATAATTAACCCCGTCTGTACTGTGCTGACAAATGTTATCAGTTGTAAACTAGGGCCCGGATTCACGTAGAAGCGTGTATCTTTGTGCGGGCGTAACGTATCCTATTTACGTTACGCCTCCGCAACTTTGACAGGCAAGTGCCGTATTCTCAAACCAAAGTTGCGGCGGCGTAGCGTAAATAGGCCGGCGTAAGCCCGCCTAATTCAAATGTGGTCGTGTGTTATGTAAATTTAATGTGACCCCACGTAAATTACGCTTTTTACGAACGGTGCATGCACCGTCCGTGAAAGTATCCCAGTGCGCATGCTCCAAATTAACCCGCAAGAAGCCAATGCTTTCGACGTGAACGTAAATGACGCCCAGCCCTATTCGCAAACGACGTAAAATTTTCAAAATTCAACGCGGGAACGACATCCATACTTAATATTGGTACGCCGCATCTACGCCTCATATAGCAGGGGTAACTTTACGCCGGGAAAAGCCTAACGTAAACGGTGTATCTGTACTGCGTCGGCCGGGTGTACGTCCCTGAATTCGCGTATCTAGCCGATTTACATATTTCTAGGCGTAAATCAGCGTACACGCCCCTAGCGGCCAGTGTAAATATGCAGTTAAGATACAACGGCGTAAGAGACTTAGGCTGGTCGGATCTAATACAAATCTATGCGTAACTGATTCTAAGAATAAGGCGCATAGATACGACGGCTCGGACTCAGAGTTACGACGGGGTATCTGGAGATACGCCGGCGCAACTCGTACGAGAATCCGGGCCTAGATGTGCACACTGTCTGTCCTAACAAAGGGTTAAAGATCACAGGCCTTCTGCATTGTATGCTAAAGCAGACCTTTCTCGAACTCTTTCATCCCTTAAAAAACTGTCTATGCTCAGTAAATGTATTTAAAGACGCTAACAAACTACAAAAAGGTATATTTACTTTTGATGACTTTGTGCCAAATCTTGCACATGCATTGTATGAGGTCTATTTGATACTTGTTAATGGTTGATCACTTCCCGCCCGCCGTATGCAGAATAACGGCCGGGAAGTGGTTCTGTTATCCTGACTGGGCGTCATATGACATCCAGCAGGATAACATGTTGGCACGCCCGTGGGGGTGCGCAGCACGGCGTGTCAGTCTGACACAGCATATCTCCGATGATGGTAAGAAGCCTCTGACAGAGTCTTCTTACCACGTGATCAGCTGTGACCAATCACAGCGTGAATCAGGAAGTGCCGGTAAACAGCATTCCTCGGTTCGCCAATCGGTGGCTCTCCCTGTCAGAGGGGGGGGGTCTGTGCTGATAATTGATTATTTGCACATTGATTATCAGCACAGCCCCCATCAATTGTACCCATCAGCTGGCAATCAGTGCCAAGTCTGTGTCCCATCATTACCCCCCCAGTGCCTAATAAAGTGCCAATCAGTGCCCACCATAGCGTCAATCAGTGTTCATCACAGTGCCAATCAGTGTCCAGCATTAACACCTGTCCAGGACCTGCCCAATCAGTGCCATCTATTAGGGTCCATCAATGCCACCTGTCAGTGCCAATCAGTGCCCATCAATTCTATATATCAGTGCTGACTCATCAGTGCCCGTTAGTGACGGAGAAAGCAACATTTTATAAACATAGAAAAAATTTGGGTACAACATTGCACGACAATGTGCAATTGTCATTCAAAGTGCGACAGCGAGGGGCGAAAGTGCATGGTATTGAAGTGGTTAATAAGCTTCCCCAAATCATGTACAATATGTGCACTGTACGAAATCTGACGTATGTGTAGTAGAGGATCAGGGTAGCTTGTCATTCTCCAATAAAAACTGTACTGTACTGCGGATGTGTCAGATTTTGCACTGCGCATGCACTGAACGAGATCTGGGATGACGTGTTCATTAACAAGCCACTCAATCACATATTATGCATGCCTGAGAGCTCCCTGGAATCACTGGTGACATAGGCATCTCAGGGTACACCTGTGAGGCCGGGGCTACATTGCTGTTTTACCTGAGGTAAGTGCCAGGAAATAAATCTAAATATTTAAGCACTTTCTTACTGGGCACTTAAACTCCCTTTTCAGTGCTTTCACATTTTGAAAGACAATTGCGTGGTCATGGAACGCTGTACCCAAATTACACTTTTATAATTTATTTTTGCACAAATAGAGGTTTCTTTTGGTGGTATTTAAATCATTGCTGGTTTTTTTTTTTTTTTGCAAAAAAAAAGACCAAATAAAAACACAGTTTCATAGTTAGTTTTGAAATTTTGAAAACAGGTAATTTTTCTCCTTCAATGATGTGCGCTGGTGAGGCAGCATTGATGGGTACTGATAGGCTGCACTGATAAGGCGGCACTGAAGGGCACTGATGGGTGGCACAGGTAGGCAACACTTATAGGTAGCACTGATGATGAGGCACTGATTTGCAGCACTGATATGCACCTGTAGGTGGCACTGCATAAAAGCAGTGCCTCTCCCCGTTCGGGACCGATGTCCCTCTGTCAGAAGCCGGTGATCGTTTTTTTACCGATCTTCTGTTTACATCACGTGATCAGCTATCATTGGTGTGGTAAGGAGTCAGGATCAGCCCCTTAGGGCCCTTTTACACAGGGCGGATCGGTAATGATCCGCCTCCGTGTGTCCGTCAGCTCAGCGGGGATCGCTCCGTTTGATCCCCGCTGAGCCGGCAGCTGACAGGGCGGTCCCCGCACACTGTGCAGGGACCGCCCTGTCTTTTCTCCGCTCTCCCCAATGGGGAATCGGATGAACACGGACTGTGTGTCCGTGTTCATCAGATCCGATCCGCAGACGGAAGAAAAAATAGGATTTTCTTCCGTCCGCAAAATCGGATCTTTGCAGGGGCGGGTGATTACGGGTGTCAGTGGATTATCCGCTGACACCCGCAATCACATAGGGACCAATGTATGTCCCTTTTTCATCCGCAAACGGATGGATGAAAAACCGGACATATGGTCCGCACATGTGAAAGGGGCCTTACTCTGATCTGTGATCAGCCGAGTCTCAAGGGCTTGGTGATCACAGGGCGCACAGACAGCTCATGCATGGAAGGACGTCTATTATTGATGCCCTCCAAGCAATTAAGGCCATACTGTAGCCATCATTCGGCTATAGCGTGGGTGGGAGGTGGTTAAAAAACAGTTTAGTGCTCATAATGACCAACTGATATTTATGCATATACCATGCCTTTTTCTTTAAGTATTATGAAGAAGTCACCCAACTCATTGAGTCCGGTGTAAAAACATGCTCCACAGAAACAATCAGAAAGGTAAGAAATATTTTTAATAAAATGTTTAGATACTGTGGAGGGGAATTTACTAAAGCTGAAGCACTCCAAATTTTTTTGCAGCTGTGCATGGTAGCCAATCAGCTTCTAACTTCGGCTTGATCAGATAGATTTTGACAAAAAACAAACTGGAAGCTGATTGGTTTCTATGCAGAGCTGCACCAGATTTTGCACGCTCCAGTTTTTAGTAAATCTCCCCGTGTCAATGGGAACACATTAATGTAATAGATTTGAAAAAGTGGAAATACACTTTTTTGTATTGTTTACACTAAAATGTATGCGGGTTGGTGTCTGGTGTATAGGGCAGCATTTACAATGTTAGAACACAAGGCACTGTTTATAGTTTTTTGTCTTTTGTAAAGGGTTATCAAAATCTGCCGATGCAAATACTATGCAGATCTATCTGTAGATAAAAAATAAACAAATTACCAAAGCTGAATAATGTCCTTGCTATAGGTGTAGACTATTTACACACCTCCTTCCCCCCCAGATGCGAGGCCAAGTTAAAGGGGTTGTAAAGGTACAATTTTATTCCCCTAAATAGCTTCCTTTACCTAAGTGCAGTCCTCCTTCACTTACCTCATCCTTCCATTTTGCTTTTAAATGTCCTTATTTCTTCTGAGAAATCCTCACTTCCTGTTCTTCTGTAACTACACACAGTAATGCAATGCTTTCTCCCTGGTGTGGAGTGTCATGCTCGCCCCCTCCCTTGGACTACTGGAGAGTCAGGACGCCCACTAACACACAGCTCCTTTATCTGCAACTTAGAGAGCGTCCTGACTTTTCTGTTGTCCAAGGAAGGGGGCGAGCACGACACTCCACACCAGGGAGAAAGCCTTGCATTACTGTGTGGAGTTACAGACAGAAGAACAGGAAGTGAGGATTTCTCAGAAGAAATAAGGACATTTAAAAGCAAAATTGAAGGATGAGGTAAGTGAAGGAGGACTGCACTAAGGGGGAAAAAAATGGTACCTTTACAACCCCTTTACACTGATGCCAGGAGAGGTAGGGAGGGGTTAAATGCATACTTCATCTTTACCAGAAAACTGCCTATGCGGGTAAGGGATGTCTGTAGATATAGAAAGGACATTATTTAACATTGGTCAAAGATGCACAATTTATTTATAAGTGTAGGCCATTTCGGTACCTCAAGCAGCCTGGCTGGAAAACTCCTAGTATGTAGCTAAGAGAAGCCCAGCATATTCTGTTTACCTGCACCATCGCAGAAGCGAGCTCTCAAACGCTGAGCTCAGAACTATTGTATCAGGGGACAGAAAATGCATGTGAGGGGGTTTGAATCGGAGAAAGAGCTCAATTCTGGGATGGTGGTGAGCAGTAACAGCTGGGCTTCTCTTAACAACGTCCTTCGCCAGACCCTGGAAGTTTTCCAGTCAGGCTTCATGAGGTACTGTATGTAATTGGCCTACCTACAACAAGGACATTATTCAACTTTCTGCATGGCTTGTTTCTAAAGTGGTTGTAAAACTCAGACATGAAATAAACAAAGCATATCCCCCTATAGCAACGTTTCTCAACTCCAGCCCTTAAAGTGACACTAAAGGTTTGAATAAAAAAAAAAAAAAAAAGAAGAGAATAAAAAAACACCACACAACAAACATGTAGGGTTGTCCCGATACCGATACTAGTATCGGTACCGATACCAAGCATTTGCCCGAGTACTTGTACTTGGGCAAATGCTCCCGATGCTTTACCTGATACTTGTACTGTCGGCGGTGATCAGTGCGTGGGGAAGGTACAAGCACCGATCACCGCTGTATAGATTTAAAAGTAGTTTCTCCGCTTCTCTCCCCCCCCCCCCCCAGCTTTCAGCTGCAAATCAGCGGTGATCGGTGCTTGCAACTCCCCCACACACGGTCACCGCTGACTGTCCCGTGTCCTCCTCCAGCCCCCCTCCATTTTGCTGCAGTCTCCCTCCCTCCATATCCCCCGCCGTGTTTCTCTCTTCCACTGTGTCCCCCCGTGTTTCTCTCTTCCTCCTTCCTGTATCCCTCCGTGTCCCCCGCCGTGTTTCTCTCTTCCTCCGTGTATCCCTCCGTGTTTCTCTCTCCCTCTGTGTCCCCCGCCGTGTTTCTCTCTCCCTCCGTGTATCCCTCCGTCCCCCCCCCCCCCGTGTTTCTCCCTCCCTCCGTGTCCCCCGCCGTGTTTCTCTCTCCCTCCCTCCGTGTATCCCTCCCCCCCCCCCCCCCGTGTTTCTCCCTCCCTCCGTGTCCCCCCCCACGTTTCTCTCTCCCTCTGTGTATCCCTCCGTGTATCCCGCCGTGTTTCTCTCTCCCTCCGTGTATCCCTCCGTCCCCCCCCCCCCCCCGTGTTTCTCCCTCCCTCCGTGTCCCCCGCCGTGTTTCTCTCTCCCTCCGTGTATCCCTCCGCCCCCCCCCCCGTGTTTCTCCCTCCCTCCGTGTCCCCCCCCCACGTTTCTCTCTCCCTCTGTGTATCCCTCCGTGTATCCCGCCGTGTTTCTCTCTCCCTTAGTGTATCCCGCCGTGTATCCCTCTGTGTCCCCCCCCCCCCGTGTTTCTCTCTCCCTCCATGCTCCTCCTCCACCCCCCGGAACTGTCAGGATGGAGAGCGGGGTAGGAGCCGGTAAATCCGGCTCCTTACTGCTCCGAATGGACAGAGTCAGTGATCACTGACTGTCTATTCACATAACTGAAACATTGTAAACTGTAATTACAATGTTTCAGTTTATGAATGAAGAGAAGATGCTGTCTTCACGCCATTCATTTTCAGCGCAGCTGAGGCTGCTGAGAAAGGGACTGGGGAACATGTGTCCCTAGTTCCTTTTCTCGGTCTCAAAGGGGAGATGTCAGAGGTCTGTTAAGACCCCTGATGTCTCACCAAAGCCCCCCAACAGGGCTGAAAAAAGAAAAAAAAAAAAGAAGGAAGAATAAAAAAAAATTATTGTAGAAAATAATAAAAACATTAAAGAAAAAAAACACACTGACATGGTCCCCCCTTAAAAAAAGAAAGCATTATAAATTAAAAAAAATGTAAAAAAATAAAAATAAAATGTAAAAAATGAAAAACAAATTGTTAAAGATAATAAAAAAAAAAAATACTGACACATGTGCCGCTGTCACATGAGATAAAAAAAAAAGTATTGGTATTCTGTATCGGCGAGTACTTGAAAAAAAGTATCGGTACTTGTCTTAAAAAAGTGGTATCGGGACAACCCTACAAACATGTCATACTTACCTCCGCTGTACAGTTCGTTTTGCACAGAGCGGTCCCAAACCTCGTCTTCTGGGGTCCCTCCCCGCATCAGATAACCCCCACTGGGAAGCGCTTTCTTGCGGCGTTCTCCTGAGTCCAGCATTTGCGTTCATAGACACAAATTCCAGACTCGGCCCCGCCCCCCTGAGCCCACGTCATTGGATTTGATTGACAGCAGCAGGAGCCAATGGCTGCGCTGCTATCAATCTATCCAATGAAGAGCCGAGAAGCCAGCACGTTCGACGCAGGACTTTCGAGGGCTCAGGTAAGTAAACCGGGGGGCTGGAGGTCCAGTCATTATCTATATATGTTTTTCACCTTAATGCATAGGATGCATTAAAGCGGAACTCCACCCTAAAGTGGAACTCCCGCTGATCTAAAGACAGGTATTTGCACCCACTTCCGGCCACACAGTCTCGGGCAGACTGCGGGCAGAACGTCACCTCCCGTCCTCCCCCACGTTGTGCTCTGGGAACACTCGGCTCCCAGAGCACAGCGGGAGCCAATCAGCGGTGCAGTGCAACTCGTGCATGCGCCGTAGGGAACCGGGTAGTGAAGCCGGAGCACTTCACTTCCTGGTTCCCTCACTGAGGATGGCGGGGGGCAGCAGAGTGACGAGCGATCGCTCGTCCTCTGCTACGGACGGCGCTGGACTCCAGGACAGGTAAGTGTCCTAATATTAAAAGTCAGCAGCTGCAGTATTTGTAGCTGCTGGCTTTTAATATTTTTTTTTCATGGCACATCCGCTTTAAGGTAAAAAACAGGAAGCTTTACAACCCCTTTTAAAGGGGTTGTAAAGGTAAAAGTTATTTCACCTTAATGCATCCTGACTTCTTACAATACTTCTGACAATACCGGCCCCCCCGTTATACTTACCTGAGCCCTCGAAAGCCCCGCGCTCGTCCACGTAATTTTCCTCGTCGCTCACCCTGGCCGCTGATTGGGTAGAGTGGATGGATTGAAAGCAGTGCAGCCAGAGGCGCGGCGCGCTGGGGCCAAAGTGATACAGTGAGCGGTAATAGTCGCTCGCTGTATCACGGGAGCGCGTCCACAAGGACTCCACACCATGCTCGCTCGCTCGCTCGCATTAAGGTGTGGAGTGCTTGCCTGGAGAAGCCGAGACAGCCGCCAAGGGACCCCAGAAAAAGCAGTTCAGGGACACTCTGTGCAAAACGAGCTGCACAGTGGAGGTAAGTATGTTATTTAAAAAAAAAAAAATGTTTTCCATTATTTTGTACAGGTGATTTGATCCGTTTCACTACCTTAGTAATTTCCACAGCCGTTTCATCTGAGGGAAATACTGAAAACATGACCTGTTGGGACACCTTGAGGACTGGAGTTAAAAAACACTGCACCCATCTGCACTCTGCACCCATCTGCACCCTGTACCCTCCTGCACTCTGCACCCTGTACCCACCTGCACTCTTGCACCCTGTACCCACCTGAGCTCTGCACCCTGTACCCACCTGAGCTCTGCACTCTGTATGTAGCACCCTCATTTAATGACCCTTTAGGACCCTCCCACACCCAGTTGCTGTGGCACGCTTAACCCCCCCCCCACCCCCTGCTTTGGGGAAAGGGGTGGAGCGTGGTTGAGTTCCTGCATGTTTTCCCTGAGAAGAATGCCCTGGGTGACACTATCACTTAGCACTGCGGCAGGCTGGGGGGACGGAGACGTGAGAGGTGCGTAGTGCCCTACTGCCTGTCCTGCTGGGGGGGTGACACCATTTTTTACAGCCCCGGGTGACACCAACCCTAGTGACGCCACTGGGACACACTGCCTGATCATGTGATTGGCTATCACATGATCTGGCAGCCTGTGATCATTACTACTCAACACATGGAAACCACGGACGCATATTTGTTGTGTGCACTTTAATTTCGCCCTATTCGTCTACGCACTGGAGCGCCTACGGAGTCATGCGGTGCAGAAAGTTGTGCATTTCAAGGGCCGATTCACCCCGGAATGAACGCATTCCCACGTCTTCTGTTTTTGACAGCCCCTTGATTTCAATGAACTGCCAAATGCAACAATTACGGCAGGTGCGACTTTTAAGAAATCGCATTGCGCCAAACTGCATGGTTCTGTGGTACCCAGTGTTTTGATGACACGCTGCGTTTGTTCGATGCGTTTGGGGTGCCATTAACAATTAATGATACCTACGTACATCTCACAAGGATGGCGCGTTTCTGTGCGGTGGGGAAAATGCACACGGAATTACGTCTCTAACGCTGCATTGTCCTGTACAAGGGGGACAGAGGAGACCATTGTGTTTTGTCTGCCCTTGTGGTGATGTATGATGAGATGTGATCAGCACCATGGACACCTCCCATAGACTGGAACTTTACAAACTATGGAAACCTCGGCTCTGTATATATGAATCCGTCCTAGACTCAGATCAGAGCCGTCCCCATCCCCCAGGAATGAAGGCTCCCCATGCACACAGCCATCTTACCTGCACACACGGAGATCCGGATCATTAGAACTGATCGTGGCGCAGTGTCGTGCACGGCTCATGTAAACAATCCCTCCCCTCCCCCTCAGTCCTCGGTGCTCAGGGACCTGCGATCCTCCTCATACTGCAGGCCTCCCCCTATGAGACAAGGCATCAGGCCAGGAGGAGGCGGGACCAAGTAGGAGGCGTAACCAAAACAGCGTGACAGGAACTGGAGCTTACCGAGGAACACAGAGAGAAGGGGAGGGGCGACCAGCTAACTCATCACCCCCTGACCCCTCCCACCAGAGCCACTGACAGCACAAGGAGCTGCAGTCCTCCAAGACATCTGTGTTGGAGGGATAAGCACCTACCTCCATGTCAGAGGCATGCATACCTACCTCCATGTCAGAGGCATGCATACCTACCTCCATGTCAGAGGCATAAATACCTACCTCCATGTCAGAGGCATGAATACCTACCTCCATGTCAGAGGCATGCATACCTACCTCCATGTCAGAGGCATGCATACCTACCTCCATGTCAGAGGCATAAATACCTACCTCCATGTCAGAGGCATGAATACCTACCTCCATGTCAGAGACATAAATACCTACCTCCATGTCAGAGGCATGCATACCTACCTCCATGTCAGAGGCATGCATACCTACCTCCATGTCAGAGACATAAATACCTACCTCCATGTCAGAGGCATGAATACCTACCTCCATGTCAGAGACATAAATACCTACCTCCATGTCAGAGGCATGAATACCTACCTCCATGTCAGAGGCATGAATACCTACCTCCATGTCAGAGACATAAATACCTACCTCCATGTCAGAGGCATGAATACCTACCTCCATGTCAGAGGCATGAATACCTACCTCCATGTCAGAGGCATGAATACCTACCTCCATGTCAGAGGCATGAATACCTACCTCCATGTCAGACACATAATTACCTACCTCCATGTCAGAGGCATAAATACCTACCTCCATGTCAGAGGCATGCATACCTACCTCCATGTCAGAGGCATACATACCTACCTCCATGTCAGACACATAAATACCTACCCCCATGTCAGAGGCATGCATACCTACCTCCATGTCAGAGGCATGCATACCTACCTCCATGTCAGACACATAAATACCTACCCCCATGTCAGAGACATAAATACCTACCTCCATGTCAGAGGCATGAATACCTACCTCCATGTCAGAGGCATGAATACCTACCTCCATGTCAGAGGCATACATACCTACCTCCATGTCAGAGGCATGAATACCTACCTCCCTGTCAGAGGCATGAATACCTACCTCCACGTCAGAGGCATGAATACCTACCTCCACGTCAGAGGCATGAATACCTACCTCCACGACAGAGGCATGAATACCTACCTCCACGACAGAGGCATGAATACCTACCTCCATGTCAGAGGCATGAATACCTACCTCCATGTCAGAGGCATGACTACCTACCTCCCTGTCAGAGGCATGAATACATACCTCCATGTCAGAGGCATACATACCTACCTCCATGTCAGAGGCATGAATACCTACCTCCATGTCAGAGGCATGAATACCTACCTCCATGTCAGAGACTTGAATACCTACCTCCATGTCAGAGGCATGAATACCTAACTTCATGTCAGAGGCATGCCTACCTACTTCCATGTCAGAGGCATGAATACCTACCTCCATGTCAGAGGCATGAATACCTACCTCCATGTCAGAGGCATGTCAGAGGCACGAATACCTACCTCCATGTCAGAGGCATGAATACCTACCTCCAGCATCTTTTGGAGCACTCCCAAAACGCCATGCCCATAGCAATGAATGGGCAGCACTTCCAGAGCACCTTAAAAGTGCTTTGAAAGCGCCTCTGTGAATCGCATAGAAATGTACCGTACATTCCTGTGCGATTCAGACTGCATTCAAAAAGCACTCTATTTGCGATCTGCAGCGGGTGTCAATATAAAGTTAATGACATCCCAAATTCAGGTTGCAAGCGCATTGCGTTTTCCCACACATGCCCGCACCGGATTGCATGGTACCAAAGACCTGGTTACAGTGCGGTTTAAAAAGTGTATACACTACTTTTGGGGCAGTGTTGTGTGATTTCCCATTCAAAATGAATGGGCTGAAATCGCACTGCCCAGAACCACATGAAAATCGCACAGCAGCGCACAGCTCGTTCCTGTACGAATCATGTGTAGGCATGGTATGACTGGCCCTGAATGGGCTGAAATCACACTACACTGCACCAAAAGTAGTGCATGCTCTACGTTTTACCACTTGCCACCCGCCCACCGCCAAACGACAGGGAAACAGTGCGGCTCTCGTTCCGGGATGAGGTCATATGATGTGTGGTGTTCGCAGTGGTGCTGTGTTCCTGGCACACGGTGTGACCCCGATCTAGGTAAAGAGCCGATGATGCGGCTCTTTAACCATGTGATCGGCTGTGTCCAATCACATCCAGTCACATGTAAATGCAGAAGTGCCGTTTATCGGCTCTCCTCTTCTCACAATGGCAGAGTGTGTGGCGAGGAGAGACGATCAATGGCATCTCCTCTTAGGGGAGACCAGGACAGGTAATCAGGGAACTGATCATCAGTGCCCTGATAACAGTGAAGCCCCAGCAGTGCCCATCAGTGACACCAATCAGTGCCCATCAGTGCCATCCATCAGTGCTGCCTATCCATGGCGCCTATCAGTGCCCGCTAGTGCTGCTTATCAGTGCCCACCAGTGCCACCTATCAGTGCTTACCAGTGCCGCCTATCAGTGCTCATTAGTGCCACATATTACTTTCACCTATCAGTGCCCAGCAGTGCAGCATATTAGTGCCGCCTCATCAGTGCCCTTCAGTGTCGCTTCATCAGTGCCCTTCTGTGCCGCCTCATCAGTGCCCATCAGTATATAAATAAAAAATGCTTAGGTGATCAAATACCACCAAAAAAAAGCTCTATTTGCGGGGGGAAAAAAGGACATCAATTTTATTTGGGTACAGTGTTGCACGGCCGTGCGAATGTAAGTTAGAGAGGCAAGTGCTGTATTCACAAAGCACTTGCGTCCTAAGTTACGGCGGCGTAAATGTGCCGGCGTAAGCGCGCCTAATTCAAATTGTGAAGAGGTGGGCGTGTTTTATGTAAATAAAGCTTGACCCCACGTAAATGATGTTTTGAACGAACGGCGCATGCGCCATCCGTGGACGTAACCCAGTGCGCATGCTCCAAATTACGCCGCAAAGACTCATTGCTTTCGACGTGTACGTAAATTACGGCCAGCCCCATTCACGGACGACTTACGCAAACGACGTAAAAATTTAAAAAAACAACGCGGTTCCGACGTCCATACTTAACATTGGCTGGGCCAACTTTTTGGTGGTTTATCTTTACGCCTGAAAACGCCTTACGTAAACGGCGTATCTTAACTGCGACGGGCAAGCGTACGTTTGTGAATAGGCGTATCTCGCTGATTTACGCATTCTAGGCGTAAATCAGCGTACACGCCCCTAGCGGCCAGCATAAATAGACAGCTAAGATACGACGGCGCAGGCGGTCGCATCTTAGCAACATTTAAGCGTATCTCAATTTGAGAATACGCTTAAATGTACGACGGCGCAGATTCGGAGTTACGCCGGCGTATCTACTGATACGCCGGCGTAACTCTACCTGAATCTGGCTAACTATTTTTAACCAGTTTGCCAGGAGATTTTACTATTTCCCACCAAATGTATATTCCAACAAAGTATGAATTGCCTGGTTGCGTGATATGGACAGTTGAAATGCAAGATTTCAAGGGGCGTAAAAAAGATGTCCGCTTGGCGACTTCAGACTGTAGGCTTAGTGTGGCCGAGTACGGGGTGTACCAAGATGGGAGTGATAGAACGTCACTTCCCTGACGAAATCTGACGGAACACAGGTGTTCCGTCAGATTTGGCGACCCCTCAGAATGTGTAACGGAAGTGACGTTTAGTCGCCACCATCTTGCTACACCCCGCACTCCTCCACAATAAGGATACACTGAGAAGGGGGCAAGCGAACATCTTGTTACACCCACCGCTGTTTTGCATTTTACACTTATTTTTTAACAGTAAAGTGAGTTTATATAGTGAAATACAATACTTAGAACTCTGTCTGACTGCTGATCTCACAGGTTTGCTCACGGAAGTTCATTCTTTTAAAAATCTAAACAGTCAGACGGAGTTCTAAGTACTGTATTTCACTATACAGTGGAACCTCGGATTACGAGCATAATCCGTTCCAGGAAAATGCTCGTAATCCAAAGTACCCGCATATCAAAGCAAGTTTCTCCACTGAAGTCAATGGAAACGAAAATAATTTGTTCCACATTGACTTCAATGGCATGCAATACCGCATGCGGCCAGAGGTGGGGGGCGCTGGAGAGCCTTGGAAACAGCCGGAGAGGCTCGAGGACACCTCGGCTGACCTTGGCAAACCTCAGAAAAACTCCATTCCCGAGGTTTGTCGAGGTCAGCCGAGCTGTCCTCGGGCCTTCCCGAACGGCGCCGATTGGCTGTGATCGGTGCCGTTCGGCTTCGCTCGGCTCCGTCTGTACTGAGGGGGGTCTGTAACTGAGGGGGGTGTCTGTACTGAGGGGGGGTCTGTAACTAAGAGGGGTGTTTGTAACTGAGGGGGGTCTGTAACTGAGGGGGGTCTGTACTGAGGGGGGTGTCTGTAACTGAGGGGGTGTCTGTAACTGAGGAGGGTGTCTGTAACTGGGGGTGTCTGTAACTGAAGGGGGTCTGTAACTGAGGGGGGTGTCTGTAACTGAGGGGGGTCTGTAACTAAAGGGGGTCTGCAACTGCGGGGGTGTCTGTAACTGGGGGGTGTCTGTAACTGAGGGGGGTCTGTAGCTGGGGGGTGTCTGAAACTGAGGGGGGTCTGTAACTGAGGGGGTGTCTGTAACTGAGGGGGTGTCTGTAACTGAGGGGGGTCTGCACTGGGGGGGGTGTCTGTAACTGGGGGGTGTCTGTAACTGAGGGGGTGTCTGTAACTGGGGGGGTGTCTGTAACTGAGGTGGGTCTGTAACTGAGGGGGGTCTGCAACTGAGGGGGGTCTGCAACTGAGGGGGGTGTCTGTAACTGAGGGGGGTCTGCATTGAGGGGGTGTCTGTAACTGAGGGGGGTCTGCAATGCGGGGGGTGTCTGTACTGCTGTGGGTCTGTATCTGAGGCAGTGTCTGTAACTGAAGGGGTGTCTGTAACTGGGGGGGGTCTGCACTGCTGGGGGGTCTGCACTGAGGGAGCATTCTGCACTGAGGTGTGGGTGTGTGTACTGAGGGGGGGGTCTATACCAATTGGGGGGGTCTGTACTGAGGGAGGGGGAATCTATACTGGGTTTTTTTCACTATTTCCTTATGTTCAAAAGAAGCTGAACAATCTTTCAGATGATGGATGAAGGGTCCACTTCTATGAAGGGAAGGGCCTCTGAGACATAGGGAGACACATGGTGGGACTTCACTCCCTATGACAGTCAAGAGGGAGGGAGCACGTGACCTGTGTAGCGCCTCTATCAGCGTTGTAGGAGAATACAAGGAGAATGTTGTGTTTGTATCACGTGACAGCTCTCCCTCCCTCCCACGTGACGTGCTGAGATGAAGTCACAGATATGCACGCGGTGTAGAGGAGAGGCGCTATGTCGGGCAGCGGGGAAGCGCAAGGAGCAGATACTAAAGTTGGAGAACATGGCTACCGGGCGAGGATAGAGGAGAATGTGGAGGGGGACGACTTCTCCGACATCAGTGACTCTGAGCTCCTCAGTTTGCAGGAAGCGGCGGAGAGCTGTGAGTGACGTCATGGGAGGGGAGTGGTCAGTTTGGTGGACAGACACTGAACCCACAATAAAGAGATACTGTCCCCGGATTATATACACTGTGGGTGTTTATAATGGAGATCCATCATAGTGAGAACATTCCAGGCAGACCCTGGTGTTTGTATTTACACAGCACTGTTATTGTTACAGGTGTAACACAAAGAACACCCCCCATTGTGTACAGGGAGAGTGGGAAATGGGCACACCTCAGAGTGCCACCATCATATCCCGGGACAAGCCTTGGTCTCACACTGGAAGCTTTTAGCCCGGGTTCACACTTGTGCGATGTCTGACATTGCATGTGATTCGCACCCACACTGCGACTGATGTCTGTGCAGTGCGAGTCCAGCTATAGTGACAGCTGTATGGCTCAACTCGCATTGGATTTGCATAAAATATGGTGCAGAGCCTTTTCTTCCCCGCACTGGAATTGGATCGCATGCAATCCGATTCTTATCCGAATCCACAGTTTGCACTGTGATATGTGAACCGATCTAGGGGTGTCATTAACATTTTATTGACACTCACAGTGGTTCGCAAAGGACAGTGTGAACTGCCGGCGGGAGAGATATGATACGGGAACCGACGCTGGAATCGCCCTGGTTCCCGCATCGCTAGTGTGAACCCAGGCTTACAACTGTGCTGTTTTTGGCTTCAGACTTTTTTTCTGCAGCCAGTAAACTCCCCAACACATTATCCTGTGTGTCTATGCACACATAGGCTGATATCAGTGTTTTTTTGGCAGGGGCGTTTTCTAGCTGGGAAAAAAACCCACAACTAAGGATGAGCTCCAGCGTGTTCGCATAGTACATGTGCAGAGCCCGCCAGGAAGTCTGCACGGCGCTAATCACAGTCAGGGAGACATTTCCCAATCTCTGCAGCCGAGCATTGGGACAATGTCTCCCTGGCTGTGATTAGCACAGCGCTGTGCAGACTTCCTGACGGGCTCTGCACATGTACTATGCGAACACGCTGGAGCTCATCCTTACCCACAACTAGTGAGTTTTAAGAGTTTTTCAGCTGTAAAAATGCTCTAACTTTGATAAAAGCTTAAAAACGCAAAAAATCCCGCTAATCTGCATTTATTATCATTTTTAAGCCCTAAAGTTTTGTGGGAGTATAAATTGGCTAAAAAAAAAAAAAACGCTACTGCAAAAAACACTGCAAAACTCATTCTACAGCTAATGCTACTGGTGCTTTTATAATGTCCAGTGTGTATGAGGCCTTATAGGTTACATCGTATCCAGGGACAAGCCTTGGTCTTATAAATAACACTGCTCAAAAGAATGAAAGGAACACTTTTGAATCAGAGCTCCTGGGATATTGATCTGGTCAGTTAAGTAGCAGAGGGGGAGGGGTGTATACAGAGGGGGTTGTTAATCAGTTTCAGCTGCTTTGCTGTTAAAGCGGTGGTTCACCCTAAGGCCCCTTTCAGACGTCTGCTCCGTCTGTCCGTTCATTACAAGTCCGTTAACAGACTTGTAATGAATCCCTATGGGGACGCGTCCGTTAGCGGATGGAGCATCCGCTAGCGTCCGCGTCAGTCGGGTTCCGCTTTTCCGAACGGAAGAAACCCTATTTTTCTTCCGTTCGGCGGAGCGGAACTGATGCAGACGGACAGACGGTCCGTCTGCATCAGGTTCCCCATAGGGGACAGCGGAGCAGAAACAGGGCGGTCCCTGCACTGTGTGCGGGGACCGCCCTATCCGCCGACAGCTGAGCGGGGATCCCCGCTGAGCCGACGGAGACACACGGAGCGGACCCGGAAACGGTCCGCTCCGTGTGAAAGAGCCCTAAAGAACAAGTTTCTACCATGAAATCCAGCATACTAGCGTGAGCTACAGTATGCCTTTATTTTTCTTTTTTTGCGCCATACTCGCAGTTTAATCCCGTAGTTAAGTTTCAGACTCCCCGCGGGGAGTAGGCGTTCCTATGCAGAGGGGAACCTGATTGACGGCCGGCTATGGCGCGTCACGCTTCCCGAAAATAGCCGGAGTAGGACTCGGCTCTTCACGGCGATATACGGCGCCTGCGCACAGACTAGGAGCTGACTGCGCAGGCGCCATGAAGAGCAAAGTCCTATTTCGGCTATTTTCGGGAAGCGTGACGCGCCATAGCCGGCCGTCAATCATGTTCCCCTCTGCATAGGAACGCCTACTCCTCGCGGGGAGTCTGAAACTTAACTACGGGATTAAACTGTGAGTATGGCGCAAAAAAATAAAATAAAGGCATACTGTAGCTCGCGCTAGTATGCTGGATGGCATGGTAGAATTTTTTTTTTTTTTTTTTAGGGTGAACCCCCGCTTTAATTGAAATTAACAACAGATGCACTAGATGGGCAACAATGCGACAACCTCCGAAACAGGAATGGTTCTTCAGGTGGAGGTGACTGCAATTTTTTTCCCCTACTCTTCTTTTCTGACTGTTTTTCACTAGTTTTGCATTTGGCTAGGGTCAGTGTCACTACTGGTAGCACGAGGCGATACTTGAACCCTATAAAGGTTGCACAGGCAGTCCAACTCCTCCAGGATGGCACATCAATACGTGTCATTGCCAGAAGGTTTGCCGTGTCTCCCAGCAGAGTCTCAAGAGCATGGAGGAGATTCTAGGAGAGCTAGACAGAGCCGTAGAAGGTCCCTAACCCATCAGCAGGACCGGTATCTGCTCCTTTGTGCAAGGAGGAACAGGATCAGCACTGCCAGAGCCCTACAAAATGATCTCCAGCAGGCCACTGGTGTGAATGTCTCTGACCAAACAATCAGAAACAGACTTCATGGGGGTGGTCTGAGGGCTCAACGTCCTCTAGTGTGCTCTGTGCTCACTACCGGACACTGTGGAGCTCGATTGGCATTTTCCATTGAACACCAGAATTGGCAGGTCCGCCACTGGTGCCCCATGCTTTTCACAGATGAGAGCAGGTTCACCCTGAGCATATGTGACAGACGTGAAAGGGTCGGAAGAAGCAGCGGAGAACTTTATGCTGCCTGTAACATCGTTCAGCATGACTGGTTTTGTGGTGGGTCAGTGGTGGTCTGGGGAGGCATATCCACGGAGGACCTCTACACACAGACCTCTACAGGCTACACAATGGCACCCTGACTGCCATTAGGTATCGGGATGAAATCCTTGAACCCATTGTCAGACCCTACGCTGGTGAAGTGGGTCCTGGGTTCCTCCTGGTGCACGACAATGCCCGGCCTCATGTGGCGAGAGCATGCAGCCATGTCCTGGAGGATGAAGAAATTGATACCATTAAATGGCCCCCACGCTCACCTGACCTAAATCCAAAAGAACACCTCTGGGGCATTATGTTTCGGTCCATCCGGTGACGCCAGGTTGCACCTCAGTCTGTTCAGGAGCTCAGTAATGCTCTGGTCCAGATCTGGGAGGAAATACCCCAGGACACCATCCGTCGTCTCATTAGGAGCATGCCCTGATGTTGTCAGGCATGCATACATCACTTGTGTACCATACAAACTACTGAGGACCATTTTGAGTTGTTGCAATGAAATTTCAGCAAAATGGACTAGCTTGCTGCATATTTTTTTCACTTTGATTTTCGGGGTGTCTTTGAATTCAGCCCCCTGTAGGTGGATAATTTTCATTTCCATCAATTGATGTGCCATCCTTTCATTCCTAACACATTACCCAGTCCATATCAGTATAGATATCCAGCATGAGATTTTTGCCCGATGAACTCTGATATGTTTTCAAAGTGTTCCTTTAATTTTTTTGAGCAGTGTACCTGTATTCAGGGACAAGCCTTGGTCTTATAAATTACTTCATATCCAGGGATAAGCCTTGGTCTTATAAATTACATCATATCCAGGGACAAGCCTTGGCCTTGTAGATTACATTGTATCCAGGGACAAGCCTTGGCCTTGTAGATTACATTGTATCCAGGGACAAGCCTTGGCCTTGTAGATTACATTGTATCCAGGGACAAGCCTTGGCCTTGTAGATTACATTGTATCCTGAGACAAACGTTGGCCCTCTAGGTTACATTGTATCCAGGGACAAGTCTTGGTCTAAGGCTACTTTCACACTGGCAATGCGGGGCGTTTGCGCTAAAGCGTCGATAGTTTTTGCGGAGCTTTAGTGCTGTTTTAGCGCCCACTCCCGTTCTGTGGCGCTTTCAAAGCGCTGCCCATTCAGTGCAATAGAATACATGAAGGTAAAAAACCTTGTGCCTTTTACAAGTATTGCATGAGTTATTTTAACACCTATGCCGCGTACACACGACCGTTTTTCATGACGTGAAAAATGCATTTTTTTTTTAAATGTCATTAAAAACGGTTGTGTGTGGGCTCCAGAACATTTTTCATGACGTGAAAAATGGCCATTAAAAATTTAGAACATGCTCTATTTTTTCAGTTGTCGACACAATCGCAGTTTAATTTGCATTTTGACAAACTGCAGTCAATTGCTAGGAAAAATAGAATATCCTGTACATTAATATTCCATTTTACAGGTGATGCATATATATCCGATAAAGACGGTGTGGAAACCTTAGATGACATTACAAGCCCTAGAAAAAGGTATGTGAAATCCTGTTTTAAATAAATGATAAAAGCATACTTTTAAAATTGCTGAAAAATATTGTCTTTCACCCCAAAATGAATGTGCTGGCTAAGTGCGAGGGCCCATACACACTTGTGCACTGCAGCAGCGCATGGTAAAATATAAACGCTCTCAACGCACGTCGCGCAGCAATACATCTGTAATGTATTGCAATTTACCAATCCTCAACCCCTTCGTAACAGAGGGTATAACAAATGTTAATGTCTGAACACAATTTTGTAACTTTGACATGTTAAAACTGTACATATCATAACTACTTTGTGTATCCAGATGAAGTAAAAGTGAAAACTTTTCTGTTAAAAAAAATAAAGTGAAAACGAATGCAGCCATCACATCTAAGAATTGGTAAGCTGCAATATGATAAATGTTTGCTAATCACTTTAAGGCCAGGATTGTTAAAAATGTAATCGGCATCTACAATGGCTTTGAATATGTAGTGAGCTGATCACCAGTGTTAATTTTAAAAATTTTAGTCATAGTCTTAGACTTTTTAATTTAATATCATGACATTAAATGAAGAAGGTACGATATCAAGAGTTTAGTACAAACGAGGCCTCTGATAATCGTCATGTATACCCAAAAGCGTCAGTTCAGTAGACATCGGGAAAGACAGTTGTAGGCAGCATTATTACCTCAAAGACCTCCCTCCAGAACTGTGTTACCCTAGGACAACTCCAGGACATATGGAAGTAAGTCCCTGCATCAGAGTGGCAACAAAGGGGGTCCTGTTGAGGATAAAGTTTGTGCAATCTCTGGGGCGTGTAGTACACCCTATGAAGGAACTTGGTTTGAATGAGCTTGTCTCTGGAGGAAATTACCAATTATTTACAGCTGTTCTCAAAGCAGTCCTCCTAATCCAAGGAGGGGATAGGCTCCTTCAAAGCCTCCCATAACCTCTCCATCTTGGGGGAATCAAGACTAAGAAGCGCAAGGTAGAGGGAGCAAAGGGGCTTGGGCAGAGACTCCTGAGTTAAGAGCTCCTCGATGGGATTCATGGCTACTATGGGGGGCTGTGAGAATTGGGTGCGGCCGCATCTATGCCGCAACTGGAGATAGTAAAAGAACATCCATCCAGGTAACCAAAATTTACTGGATATGTCCCTAAATGACAGCAACCTGCCCATGGTCGTAATATCCTGCAACGTTTTTGTGACATAGCTAGCCCAAATTTGGGGATCAGGACTGGATCTGAAATGTGCAAGGTTAGGGTTGCCCCATAACGGTTGATGAGGGGACTATTGACCTGGTTTTAGAAAGCGCTTTCTAGCAGAGATCCATACCATGAGCATTGTCCTGGTCAGATGTGGAAGGTCATTGTATGACTCTATATACCAAATTACTGAGCTCTTTAAGAGAACCCAGTATCCTGGCCTCCAAGCACACTGCTGCGTTGGTTCAAGAACTAACAAACCACCAATGGACTGAGACCAAAATAGCAGCCCAGTAATATACCAGGAAATTGGGCAGTGCCAACCCTCCGCATCACACCGGAAGAAACAAAGTGGATTTCGCCAGGCGTGGGAGACCTCCCCTCCAGGAGGAAAACCATCTCGATGAGGTTAATACAGCCCATCAGGTTAAGGGGCAGGGCTGCCCATGAGGAACACTTGTCCTGCAACTGAAAATTAAGTCTAAAGAAACTGACAGGATTCCGTTGAACTGCCAAGGTACAAAAAGTTATCGACCCACAACAACGGGGACACCACCACCACTTCCCAAGCCCAGCTATCCAGAGAAAAAAGCACAGATTTTGACAATTAGTAAAGACCGCCCCCGCAAGGAAGAATTTGCATTGTGCAAATATAAGATGGCATCGTCAGCATATGAGATCCTTTTCTCCCAAGAACCCGACCTGCAGCCCCTCAACCTGATGAGAAACAAAATTGCAAATGGCTCCAGGGCCAGAGCATAAAGGAAGGAGGACAAGGGACAGCCCTGATGCATACCCCTTTGCAGGGAAAAAACATCCAAAATCGTACCGTTGGTATTGATGCGAGCGCTAGGTGATCTATAGAGCATACCCAATTGCCTAAGGCACCTAGGACCAAACCCAAATCCCATCCCAACGGTAACCCCCCTCAACAGGGTCAAATGTCTTTTCATTATCTAGAGAGGCCATGAATCTCGTGCCACCATTGGAGTGTTCAGTGGATAGATTGAGAAAGAGACACCGCAGACTAATGTCGGTGCCCTTGCCAGGCAACATGACATGGCTCATTCAGGACCAACGACAAGTGGTTGGCAAGGATTTTGGTCAAAAATTTTGCATCAACATTGAGAAGAGAGACTGGGCTGTAGGACACACAGAATCCTTACCTGGCTTGGCTCCAACACAATCACCGCCTCTGCCATTGACCCAGGCATGGCCTCCCGAGAGAAGGCCTGAACAAATAAGAAAGTGAGGCTGGGAACTAATAGATCTTGGTATAGGGCATAACATTTAACAGGCATCCCATCTGCCCGAGTTGCCTTACTAGGATTAAGTTGTGCTATAGCCTTCTGTATGTCCTCCAAAAATATATATCTCTCTCCAATCCTTCCCTGGCTTCAGGTGTAAGGACTGGGAAAAAAACATGATCCAAGTAGAATTCTAGGTCAGAATTAGTATAGTCCACCCTGGTGGAGTACAGGGAGTTATGGAATTGCCAAAATATATGATTGATTCTGTCAGGATCAGTGAGAAGGGCTCCATCCACATCCTTAATTCTACTAATCTGTGTAGTAGAGAATCGCCCCTGGGCCAACCAGGCCAGCAGCTTACTGTTTTTTATCTCCATATTCAAAGACCCTTTGGGCAGTATCCAGCATAGACTTCTGAGTCATTTCAGTTTGCAGCATTGCCACCTCCCGTAAAGCACACTGTCAAGCCTAATAAAGAAAAGGGGTAGGATCAGTCACGTAGGCAGCTTCTTTCTGCTAAAGAACAATTCCTCCAGAATTCAGAGATCCCCTCTTAGCATTAGCTATGCCGTAAATATACTCCACCCTCAACCAGCTTTTAAATACATCCCATCCGATCAGGGGGTTAGTTGTGCCCTCATTTGTCAACCAGTAATTACATAGAGCCTCAGGCAGTTCCTCTTGGATAGTTGATTCCGTAGCCCTGTAACCGGACAGCCTCCACAACCTCCCTACATGTAGATGGGCCCAGTAAAATAGTGATCAGCACAGGGGCAAATTTACCCCTAGGGAGAATGGCAGCCGACAAAACTTTCCGTAGAGAGCTCTGGGTAGTAAAAGCTAAATCGATGTGGGAAAGGGATTGGAAAGAAGAGGAATGACAAGTGTATTCTTTGCTAGATGGGTGGTAATGATGTCAAATCTACCAGTGTAAAAGTGGAAGCCCATTGCGAAAGCCCAGGGGACCATCTAGCCTCTGCTAGGGTGGAGCCTGTCCAGAGCCGGTGCATGGTACTAGATTAAAATCACCAAGCAATAACCCGTTAGAAACCCCATAGTTAGTCACAGTTTGCATAATATTGTATAAAAAGTTAACATCTGCAGAGGGAGGCAAATAGAACCCCACCAGCACATAAACAGTGGAGGCAATCGGGGCCTGTAAAATAACATATCTACCCTCTGGGCCAGTCTTCACATCAAGCAGCTGAAAAGGGAGAGATCTGTGCACCAAAATGCTTACTCCCCTAGAGTAACCAGAGTAAGTGGCATGATAGTGGGAACTCACCCAGGCCTTTTTAAGACTAAGGATGCAAGATCCCACTAAGTGGGTTTCCTGTAGAAAATACAGTTTTGGAGTGAATTTCTTAAGGTAGAGTTAAGGCCCCAGACATTCCACCAGAGTCATCTGGGGCCAAGCCCCGCCCAGGAGGAATATCAGACCTTATCCCATGCTGTACCATTACGAACAGAGAAAAGCGCACAAATAAAAGTTGAGATCATGCTGTGCAATAAAAAAATGGAGAACAATAGAACTACCAAAAATCCTTGAAAATGATCAAACCAACCAAGTCAATAATGGCTAACCAACCACCCCTCCCCCCACCCCACATTTCTCCCAACCTGGAGAAATTCATTAATCCCCAAACCAGTCCAAAACTGTAACAAAGATGGAAGGCGTTCTCCGATCAGCAGTACATTAGTGAGTCGCACCTTAACAGAACAGGCAGAGGGAAATAATGATCGTAGAAAAAGAGAACAACCATTTGCATTCCCAGTTAGAGATGCTAGAGCATCATTATAGGTCAGGAGTCTGAATCACACCTGGTCAGACCAGGGACATGATCTTGAGTCTGTTGCAGAAAAACCTTGGGTCAACACAAGAAATCCAACATTAGGAAAGAGGAACAGCAGGAGCCCTCCAATGTTCAAAATGTAGTAGTCTTGAGAAATGCATACATGGTGCCAGTGCTCTCCAGTACACTCCGGTAGTGGACTACCCCTTGGCATCCTCATATACAATGCATGGCTATTGGCTGCGAGGTCAGAAGACTTGCAACCACCGGAGCATAGGGGAGAAGAAGCTGTAGTGTGGAGCAAGCTTATAGTAGCAGAGGGTCAGGTAAGTAATAGTTCTTTCTCTGGGCCACTAGACCTAAATGAGCATATAGTTCTTGTAGTGCGAGGGCAGCCCCACTGCAAGCAAAGATTTTAAATTTCTTGGAAATCGGCTTTTAATTATGTGTGTTTTTATTGTAGCTAAAACTTTCCATCATTTACCTTTTTTCTTTTTGTAGTGATGTAGATGTGAACTCACCAGCTGAAGATCAGCTCCACAATCGTGCAGGATTAAGCTACAGTGAAATACCTGGTCCATCAGAGATAACACCGAAGAAAAGGAAACGGGAATTACTGACCCCACTGCAGAAATATCATATGAGGCACTTGGCTGTGACAGACATTTGCTCCCAGATGTGGTGTGAACAACAAATGGTGTACAAAATTGAGCAGCCATTAGCTTTCAGACCAGGAAAGACTGCTGCAATGAATGAGGGATCCAGTATACATTTGGCCAGAGGTAAGGCATTGCCTGTAGTTCGTTTTGAATCTCTTGGTTTCTTTTAAAATGAAAATTTAAATGTATCTCCACTCATAACTAAAAGTATATTTCTATTTAAAGCGGTTCTTCGCCCTGTATAAAAAAATTACAATTACTGTAGCTGCTAACTTTTAATAAAAAGGACGCTCACCTGTCCAGGAGTCCAGCGCCATTGACACCCGAAACTGGTTCTTCGCCGGTCATTGGGTCCCTGGCACTGGCATGTTTACTGTGGGTAGCCTGCTGTGATTCCTTGAGACTCCACTGTGCATGCACAAACCTTGTTACACTTTGTGAATGGTCCCGCAGAAGGTTGTGGGTGGGAGGGGGAGGAGAGCTTCTGGTGGATCCGCCGAAACGATCCAACCACAGTTGGAGCAGGTACCTGTTCACTTTAATGAATATCCCACATCAGAGAAGAAACACCACTCCAGATGAACTCATTGCATATTAGCACCTTCCCTGTGCGATTGGGTGCTAGTCTGATCCGCAATCTATGCCATTCCAATAGTCAAGTAATGAAGGTTAACAGCACTCCAATGTACACAAGAATGCAACCTTATTATATAAAATCCATACAAGAAGTCATAAAGTTTCCAGAGACAGAATGACAGCAGTAGATGTAACACGTTTCACACATGAAGTGCTTAATCATAATGTTTAATCATTGGAGTGCAGTCAACCTTCATTATTTCACTTTAACCACTTCAGCTTTTGTGATCCGGACCTGCGTTACTTTAACTGACACTTGTGCGATGCTGTACCCAAATAAACGTTTTGACCTTCTTTTTTTTTTTTTTATCCCACAAATAGAGCTGTCTTATGGTGGTATTTGATCACCTCTGCGCTTTTTATTTTTTGTGCTATAAACAAAAAAAGCGACCATTTTGAAAATAATTATATTTAATTTAAAACGTACCCATACGTATATTTATAGGTAGAGAGGCATACTGTAGGTTTATAAAGCTAATTACTTTGATAGTTTTTCAAAAAAAAATTTAAACTCACATATTTATCCCTTAAATTACTTATGGGCAGTAAAATTATGAGTTCTTAATAACTCGTTTCTACATCCATTTTTTTGTATTAAAGGAATCATTTCTGGTTGTGTTTTCAATACAGGACATTAGGTCAATTCACCCCAGAGGGGGCAAAAACTGAAAACCTATAAGCTTTCCTAACATTTCTAAACTAGAAAACGTTCTGTTGGTTGTTCAAATTTATGCCAGCCAGAAGCACTTTGACAGCATTGGGCCAATTCTGATAGGAGCCAATAAACCTGCAGGAAAACCAGAGTACCCAGAGGAAACTCGTGCAACCTCAGGGAGAACATGCAAACTCAATGCAGTTCATAGTTGAAATTAGAACTGAGGACCAAAGTACTCCAAAGCATTGTAGTAACTATTTAAAGAAAACTGCCATAGCAAATGTGATATTATTCACACATCTATTGATACATTGTTTAGATTTGCCAAAGTAACCATCCACTTTTTTTATATTTGCTAGAGTTGGAGCTACATGATGTTGTATCGGTGACTACACAGACTCGTGAAGACATCTGGGCAATAAAATGTCTCAATATTTTAGCAATGATTCCGGTTTTACAGTCTGGTAAGATAATGTATCCTGTGTTCTTAAAAATGTTGGATAATTGTACTTTGAAAACAATTATAAAAATATGCAATACTGAGTTTAACCACTTGGTGAGGCAAATGCAGACTTTAAAGGGTCACTAAAGGAAAAAACATTTTTTAGCTGAAATTACTGTTAACAGGGTATAGAGACATAATGGTTAACCGATTCCTTTTAAAAATAGATAAAAAACAATCATATAATGTACCTACAGTTTAGTTTCGTTTTTGCTGTTGTTTCCTGATTCTCTGATGTACAGAGCCAGAGAGCCAATAGAGGGCAGTGATGGTTTGTAAAACGAAACTGGATTGGTGCTGAGGGGTTTTAGACACACAGTAATCACACCTCCTTGATTAGTGACCACAGAGAGAAATCTCCCAGTACTGTGGTTATCAGGAAAAAGACAACCAGGAAGTGTCCAGAACAGAGAGGAATTACAGTAACATCAAAGCAAAAACGAACAATGAGGACATGAAACCAGGACTGCAGTAAGGTATAGGAAGCTATTTAGCTAAAAAAAAATTATAAAAAATTTTCCTTTAGTGACCCTTTCAGTAAATGTTCACAGTTTACTTTACAATTTAGATTATAATCATATTCTTTGCTAGCACTTACCCAATTGCCATTTTCCCTCCTCAATCCATGACAGCAAACCACAAGAGAGGGGGATCTGCCTACTTAAATGGACAGTAATGGAAAAATTATACATTTCAACTCCTTCTCCTAATACCCAATGGTTTCCTGTCCCTTTCAGTTCAGGAGCAGACAACACAGTCAGTTGATTGTGAACTGAATTGCTAGATCTCTGTACCTTAACTGCCCTTTCTTCCTCTCATATGGTCACCCCCGTATGGGGGTGACCAGATGGCTGCAGAGCACTGTACTTACATTAAATGCACCTGAAGTAAATGGACACCACCCCTTAGGGATCCTTGGGTGGCCTCCGTGTTGTCACAGGCCAAGCTGCAGTGCATATGTATGGCTCTTCTACTGAGCACAACACAAGTATATGACATAATGCGCCTGTGCATAGGGGGTCGGCATCAATAAAATTTGGTTCTGGAGGTTACCAGATCCCTATGACCCATATATAGACTTAGTATGAATTATAAGTGGAGGTGCCTCCTTATGTCAGGGAAGGTCCACCGCTATACAAGTACCTGTGTACTGGAATCTAGTGGCTACACTATGGATACAACTGATGCTATGGCATTTCAGAGACACTGTGGCTGCCTCTGGTCCTGTAAGGAGTCCTACATATCTGTATAATGTAAGGCTACTTTCACACTGAGGCACTTTACAGGCACTATAGCGCTAAAAATCGTGCCTGTAAAGCGCCTCTCCTATCACTCCAGTGTGAAAGACCGAGGGCGGTGCACTGGCAGAACACTTAAAGGGATTGTAACAACAATACAAAAAACAGTCACTGCCCCTACCTAAGACTGGCCTTCACAGCAAGGCGCACTTGACATGCGTTCGCCCCTTCCAGTGCTCCTTGCTGTGAAGACCAGACATAGGTAGGGGCAGTGACTGTTTTTTGTACTGTTGTCATTGTGGTCAGGCAACGCACTAGCACCTTTGCTGCCATTGTGCAATGTGCTGGGTGTTTAGTGTGTTCCTGCTCCTTTAAGGAGGGTTGGGCTCCCTCCAGTCATCTGCCCTTTATCTATCCATCAGCATACATGTGCTTCCACTGAGGAGACTCTTTAAATTTTAGAGTTAGGACTGCAGTACACAGGGAGCCTTGACGGGACCTGCTGATTGGTTGGAACATCAATATGTGTCATTGCCAGAAGGTTTGCCAGACAGGCAGTTACTCTAGGAGAGCTGGACAGAGCCGTAGAAGGTCCTTAACCTATCAGCAGGACCGGTATTGTCAGGTCCGCCACTGGTGCCCCATGCTTTTCACAGATGAGAGCAGGTTCACCCTGAGCATATGTGAAAGACGTGAAAGGGTCTGGAGAAGCCGCGGAGAACTTTATGCTGCCTGTAACATCGGTCAGCATGACCGGTTTGGTGGTGGGTCAGTGGTGGTCTGGGGAGGCATATCCATGGAGGGACGCACAGACCTCTACAGGCTGCACAATGGCACCCTGACTGCCATTAGGTATCAGGAAAAAAACCTTGGACCCATTGTCAGACCCTTCGCTGGTGCAGTGGGTCCTGGGTTCCTCCTGGTGCACAATAATGCCCGGCCTCATGTGGCTAGAATATACAGCCAGTTCCTGGAGGATGAAGAAATTGATACCATTGAATGGCCCCACGCTCACCTGACCTAAATTCAAAAGAAAACCTCTGGGACATTATGTTTCGGTCCATCCGGTGCCACCAGGTTGCACCTCAGTCTGTTCAGGAGCTCAGTGATGCTCTGGTCCAGATCTGGGAGGAAATACCCCAGGACACCATCCGTCGTCTCATTAGGAGCATGCCCTGATGTTGTCAGGCATGCATACAAGCACTTGGGGGCCATACAAACTACTGAGGACCATTTTGAGTTGTTGCAATGAAATTTCAGCAAAATTGACTAGCTTGCTGCATAATTTTTTCACTTTGATTTTCGGGGTGTCTTTGTAGGTGGATAATTTTAATTTCCATCAAATGATGTGCCATCCTTTCATTCCTAACACATTACCCAGTCCATATCAGTATAGATATCCAGCATGAGACTTTTGCCCGATGAGATCTGATATGTTTTCAAAGTGTTCCTTTTATTTTTTTGAGCAGTGTATAAATCCTCACTTAAATATCCGGTATCCCAATTGCTTACATAAACATGAAACCTATAGCAAGCAGATACAAGGAAAAGAAAGAGCCCCCATAGCATCAATACCCTTTATTGAATGCAAAATAATAAAATCCAATCCACTTACATAGCACAGTAGGCATGTATCTCATGACCTATTGCCAGGAAGTGCTGCTTTTGCCGGTATTAAGCGTGCACTCTAAAAAGCAGAAATGACATCACCTTGAAGTCCCAGATATCTACTTGCTAAATGCTTCAAGTTGATGTTAGCAATAGGGTTCCGAGATTTTCGAGGGGGGACTGATGTGTTGTAAAACAGAGTTACTTTGCACCAGTAAAATCATAAGCACATTTTGACTTTTTGACTCACTTGTTAGCGCAAGAAGTCAACTAAATTTGGTGAGTGTAGATCAGGGCTCAAAATTTCAAGTCCTGAGCTACTAGCCAGGCCTCAAGAGTTACTCGCCACCAGTTGCCCCACCTAATTCATACACTGCCCTGCGCCTAATTGCACCCGTAAACACACCCTCGTAGATTATCTCATGGAATGACAATGTTTTATGCAGAATCAAGTTACAAAATTAAATATTACCAACAACAACTTTAACAAAATGGGACAGGGCACTGGGGGCAGACCAGAGGGACAGGGCACTTGGGATGGGGCACTGGGGGCAGACCAGAGGGATGGGGCACTGGGGGCAGACCAGAGGGACGGGGCACTAGAACTGGGTCTCTTCCCCATTCTCTTTCTGTCTCCTCTGCAACTCCCATCCATTCTCTCTCTATCTCTATCTCATCTCATCATCAGGAGCTTGTGTGTGCGGCTCCACGCTTGCATGTCCCCACTTCCCCCTTTTTATTCAGGCTGGCGGAGAGGAGCTGCAGCACAGCGGGAGGGAGTACAATCCAGCGCTGAGATCCAAACAACTGCACAGCCATTGACACCATAGCACAGCGCACACTGACAGCGCACAGCACACATTGAGACCAGTCTGTTCACTGTGCTCACTTACATAGAGCACAAACTAGAAGGCTGCCGCTCTAATGTCATGGCAACTTTCAGTAAGCGCTGCACCGGAGTGGTAATTTTTGCAATCCTCCACCTCACTCATTACTTTCTGCTCTCCAGCTACATTGGTCAGGGGAGGGGGGCAGGCTCAGAGAGGTCATACTGTTAGGTCCCATGGCTTAATGAGAATTGTAAGGAGAGCACCTGCGTACTGCTCTGCCTGTGCGCGGCTCGCCTTTTCCCGAGCATGCACCTTTCCTCTTCGGCCGCCAATCGCATCGGGACTCTAAGTGTAGGCACAGATTGGAGGAAGATTGGTCATGCAGCCCTGTCATCACTCGCCAAATGCTAGTAGGCGATGGAAATTTTGAGGGCTGGTGTAGATAACAGCTGGGAGCACCCAGGGAGTGCACAAAATTCATGGATGTGTAATGAAATTCAGACTTTTTTTTTTTTTAGGAAGATTGCATCATGTTTGTTTTGGATTTGCAATACATTTTTCATTATTTATGTGATACAGGTTTATAATATGGTTGTAGAGTAAGGGTATGCTGTTTAACCACTTCAATACCAGGCACTTTCCCCCCTTCCTGCCCAAGCCAAGATTCAGCTTTCAGTGCTGTTTTTTTTAAAATGACAATTGCGCGGTCATGCAACAATGTACCCAAACAACATTTTTATCATTTTGATACCACAAATAGAGCTTTCTTTTGGTGGTATTTGATCACCTCTGGGGTCTTTATTTTTTGCTAAACAAAAAAAAAAAAAAGAAATTTGGAAAAAAAATAAAGTTTTTCTTCTTTACTGTTATAAAAAATTTTAAATAAGTAATTTTCCTCCTTCACTGATGGGCACTGATGAGGCTGCACTGATGAGGTGACACCAATCAGGTGGCACTGATGGGTACTAATATGCAGCACTGATAGGTAGCACAGATAGGCATTGATAGGTGGCACTGATGGGTACTTATGGGTGACAATAATGCACACTGATAGATGGCACTGATGGGCATCATTTGATATGGAGGCACTGGCAGGCATTACTGATGGGCACTGATTGGCATCCCTGGTGGTCATAAGTGGTGGGCATCCCTGGTGGTTCTGGTAGCATCCCTGGTGGTTCTAGGTGGGTATCCCCGGAGGGGCTGCTCTTATAATCAATCAGCGCAGACCCCCCCTGTCAGGAGAGCTGCCGATTGGCAATCCTCTACTTGCATCTGTCAGATGCGATAGAGGAAAAGCCAAAACACAGCTTTTCCTGTTAACACCGTGATCAGCTGTGATTGGTCACGTGGCTCTTTACCTAGATCAGAGTTGTGTTGTGTCCGTTTGGGTGGGGGGTTTTTGCAACTCGGCTTCCCTTGGAGAGCTCTGGAAACTCTGTGTCCAGCTTCCCCGACCCCTCTTATGTGTAAATCACCCTGTGTCTCTAATAGGGGCACAGGGTGAGTGAGAACCCCACTATGATATGTACTAATCAGACTCAATGGTGTGTGTGTGTGTATATATATATATATATATATATATATATATATATATATATATATATATATATATATATATATTGTGTTGTGTACTCTTTGCTGTGATTGTTTGGGGTGTAACTGTATTCTATTGTTCTATTGTGACCCTATTGAAATAATTGTGACACTTGCTGCCATTGAATATAGTTTTTAAAACCTTTTAGGCAGCTCTGCAACTATTGTGGTAGAGTCTGCTGATAATGTATATTAAAACTTCTTATGCGGATCTCTGGGCATTAGGGGGCACTCCAATCTAATATAGTGGTTTGACTCCATCTGACTATTTAGGACACTTCCTGTTGCCGAGTTCAGCTTCGGTGTATATTTGAATGAATTGTGGGTGCAGTCATGATGCTCGCTATCACCATTCCTGGGACACTTTTTTGGAAGGGAGTAGTTTGGTTTTATTTCTAGCTTTTTTTATCGTTTAGTCACATCTATGATTGAATTATGAACAGCTGAGGTCCAGTATTGATGATTTAATTGGCTGCCTAAGACTTGGATTGAGGCTTGGTTAACTTGTAGTGTATTTGAAGCGATTACGCAGCATGCCGCCTGTGCTCTGGACGATGTCACCATATGACGAAATGCGTAGGACGGAACGACGTGCTGACGTCATCGCATTCTGCAAGGTCAGGTTGCTGTTGTATCGCCGGCTGTAACAGGATGCCTTACACCTTAAGTGCATGGCTTATGAGATGGATCTCCTTAAAACCAGGGGGCTATTGGATCCTCTAATAAATCATGCAGAAAGATAAAAAATGCAGAATCTATTTCTTCACATGGGAGAAATCAGTATAACCCTTTGAAACCTTTGGCTATTCCCAGATCTTTGGATTTAACAAGATGGCCTGGACAGTGAGAATGAGACCAGCCATGTTTAGAGTCCAAGTAGTAACTTTAAATTCCTATTTTGATTTATAGGCTGCCTGTACATCTGTGAGTTCTGAGATTTATGAAAGCGGTGAATAGATGGTTTCCTTTATTTCATTGAACTTGCCTTCCTTGGAATTTCAGATGGTTCTTGAATGCACTGATCCAGCCCCCCATTAAGCTTTTAGATGATATTTCCTAAAAAGTTCCTAACATTATAAATCTATTTCCTTCTTGCTATGAAGACAGTACGAAGGGTTGTGAAAATCCAGGCATTCACAATTTCAAAACTGTATTTCATATTTTTGATGACAAGATTAAATTTAAGGATGAATCCTACCTTCATTCCAAAGAAAAATTCAGTTTCAGTGAGACCAAGAAATTGTTCCACTTTCATTTTTTGCTGGCCAGATGAGTGACGGGGAAAAACAACTTCACATGATTGACATAAGATCCTTATCTAACTCAAGCACACTGAATTGTGGCTTATTGACAAAAATGTACTGGTATTATACCAAGGAATGGATAAGGACAGGAAAGCCTGCAGGTCGACAGTAACAAGATGGTCAAAGACTACTATTTCCATAGCTTACTTTTTACTAGGGACACCTATTCTACCTGGTCTTTGAGCCCAGTCAACAAGGGCCATGCCAACTATTTGGGCAGAGACAGTGGTGGGGCCACAAGATCAAGCTTTAGTACCTTTGCAGGGCACTATGGACTGGATGCCTCCAAAGATGCTGAACCAGGATGCTGTCGGGTAATATGTTATATCTGTCACATTGTGCGGTCATGGGGTAAAGGGGAAAAACACGTATACTCGCCGGTAATGCTGTTTTCCACACATCTCCATGACAGCATACCGCTTTCTTCCTTATCTCCTCCTTACTTACCTGTATAGTTATCTATATTATACCCTGTGGATCAAAAGGAAGAGTCAAAAATTACAATTTGTTTGATCATGTCCCTTTTATGTCATGCTGTTATGGAGACTTGTGAAAAGTTTACTGGTAAGTGTAATTTGTGTTTTTCCATCTCTAGCCAAATGTTGTATAGTTGATTATCTACATCTGTAGAGAATATAGTATCAAATCAGTTTAACTGCAACTGTCTTAAGAGAAATATGATTGCTGCTATTGTTAGTCTACTTCTAACAATGTTAGTTATCTGACTTAATTTGGCAAAGCATCTGTATGAAACCCAAGGAAGTAACATTTTGCAAAATGTTGAGCAATACCTATCTTTTAAAACTTATTTTATGACCGGGTTGTGCTCAGCCTGATTAGTTACCTTATCTTCCAGGTGGTCGCATTCGTGAATTTCCAGTTTTAGGAGAACTGGATGGTATTTTCATGGTCGGAGTAATTGATGAATTGGGTTACTCCTCCATTGGTGAGCTGGAACTGCGGGAACTGAAAACACGAGCAACCCCAACCTTGCCTCGACTGGCTCAGAGAAGAACTCACGAGCTCCAGGTGGGTTCATGTATGTGTTGTGTGTATTTAATCTATCCATTATTGCAGGGGTCTCCAAACTGCGGCCCGAGGGCCATATGTGCCCCTTTGCTAGCCTTTATCCGGCCCTTGGGGCACTATTCCTCCCACTGACATGAGGCACTATTCCTCCCATTGACACCAACAATGGGGCACTATATTATCCACTGATACCAATGATGGGATACTATTCCTCCTACTAATAGGGGGAATACTCCTATTCCTATTGACCACCAACCCTGAGGCCATATTTGTTCTCACTGTTGCCGGGCCCGTGACATTTTCTTCCCTTGCTGGCCACAATCTGGCCCTCCTAAAGTCTGGCAATAAAGTGGCCCTTTGTTTGAAAAGTTTGGCGACCCCTGCATTATTGGAAACACATTTCGTACTTTCACTCATCTAAATTATGATTGTAACATGTTAATTCCAAAACTGGGGCCAGATTCACGTAGATCAGCGGATCTATAGATCCGCTTGATCTACGTGATTTAAGATCCGCTCCCGCAAGTTTGAGAGGCAAGTGGCTAATTCACAAAACACTTACCTCCAAACTTGCGGCGGCGGATCCTAAATCCCCCGGCGGAATTCAAATTCCGCGGCTAGGGGGAGTGTACTATTTAAATCAGGCGCGTTCCCGCGCCGATTTAAATGTGCATGCGCCGTCCGGGGAATTTCCCGGCGTGCATTGCTCCCACTGACGTCACTAGGACGTCAGTGGTTTCGACGTGAGCGTGACTTGCGGCGCGCGTGTTTGTGAATCGGCGTATGCAAACGACGTTAGAAAATTCAAATTCGACGCGGGAACGCCGGCTATACTTAACATTGGCTGCGCCTGATGAAAGCAGAGGTAAGTATACGACGGGTACGCCGCTACCGAAACATCGTAAGAAGACTGCGTCGGGTCCGCGTACGTTCGTGAATTTGCGTATCTCGCTGATTTACATATTATTCAAGGTAAATCAGCGGGAACGCCCCCGGCGCCATTTTTAAATTGAAAAAAAGATCCGACAGTGTAACACAGTTACACCTGTCAGATCTTAGCCCTATCTATGCGTATCTGATTCTATGAATCAGACGCATAGATAGGACCAGTGTAAGTCAGAGATACGATGGTGTATCTGTAGATACACCGTCGTATCTCTTTGTGAATCTGGCCCCTAAAGTCTATTAGCCAGATTCAGAGAGAGTTAGGCCGGCGTATCAGTAGATACGCCGACCTAACTCGGAATCTGTGCCGTCCTAAGTTTAAGTGTATGCTCAAACTGAGATGCACTTAAACCTAGCTAAGATACGACGGCCTGCGCCGTCATATCTTAGGGTGCAATTTTTCCTTTGGCCGCTAGGTGGCGCTTCCGTTGAGTTCGGCGTAGAATATGTAAATGCCTAGATACGCCGATTTTTGAACGTACGTGCGCCCGTCGCAGTAAAGATACGCCGTTTACGTAAGGCATTTTCCGGCTTAAAGTTATTCCATCAAATAGCTGGCCTAGTCAATGTTAAGTATGGTCGTCGTTCCCGTGTCGAAATTTAAAAATTTTACGCTGTTTGCGTAAGTCGTCCGTGAATAGGGCTGGACGTAATTTACGTTCACGTCGAAACCAATACGTCCTTGCGCCGTACTTTGGAGCAATGCACACTGGGATATGTACATGGACGGCGCATGCGCTGTTTGTAAAGAACGTCAATCACGTCGGGTCACAGTTAATATACATAAAACACGCCCCCCACATCCTCATTTGAATTAGGCGCGCTTACGCCGACCAATTTACGCTACGCCGCCGTAAGTTAGGAGGCAAGTGCTTTGTGAATACAGCACTTGCCTATCTAACTTACGGCGGCGTAGTGTAAATGCCATAAGCTACGCCTGCCTAACGTTGCGCGCCCCTACCTGAATCTAGCTATATGTTTCAGTAGAAAGATGATCTATATGTTAGAGCTGCATTCATTAGCTTCTACTGTTAAGCTGATTTGGTATAAACAAACTGGCCAGCCCTTTTGTACGTGACAGTCCGCCCCAAAGAGCACACTCTAGTTTATTCACACCTATTTATTGCAGGGCTTGCTGAGGTAGCCTCACTTGATGTCAATGTTGTTTATTTTTTTTGTTTTTAATAAAGTCTTTTATTTTTCAAAGCTATATAAGAACAAAAACCGGTCAAATTGACATCAAGTAAATACAAGTTTTGGTTAATGGGTATATTACAGTACATACGTATTCGTAAGATTAAACTATACATTTTATACAAGGAAATATGATGGTATTTAGAGCAGAATCACTATTTCAGAAATAGTAGGCAAAGGTTAAGTAAGTTGAAAATGAATTTGTTTCTAGATTTGTGTTTTAGGCTAGTCCTGCATAATTAGCAGTAACTAGGAGCAGGACATGGATAGGAATTAGAAAAAAGGAGAGAAATTAGAAAAAAGGAGAGGAAAAAAAAAACAAGGGAGGGATTGGAGGGGAAAAGTAACCCCCCCCTCCGCTTCTTTTATACATACCTCTTTTCTGCATATGCGTGTCACAGTACAGCTGGTCCCTACATGAATAATGAAGCTCGGTAGTTGCTCTATAGTAGCCTGCTGAGGAGGGCTTTTCACACTTTGGTTTCTAGCAAGGGTTATCACCTAGACTGGAAGTAAGTTGCAATATCTCCATTGGGGGCACAAACCGCTACACAAGCAATTTTAGTATTAGGAAATAGTTAGAGCTTCTGTTAGGTTTCTATTAGCTGAGTGTTATCAGAGAATACTATCCCCCTGTTTTGTCCCAAGGACAGAAAAGAAAATGAGGGGGACAGTTACTCAGTTAGATACCTTAATGTGGTTGTAAACCCTTACAGGCCACTTTAACCTACAGGTAAGCCTAGATTAAGTCTTAACTGTAGGTGCAACAAATATCTCCTAAACCTACACGGTTTATGAGATAATTGCAAAAGAAAGGCACCGATGTCTACGGCACACAGGCGCACTGAGCGTGGCGCTTCTAACAGCGATCATGGCGTTAGTGGCGGCACCCATGTGCAGGGGTGACATCATCGCGGCTCCGGCCAGTCACAGCGCCGAAGCCGTGATATACGGAAGTCACTCGTGGAGAGATTGTGCCGACGGTGGAGGGCAACTAGCACCGCTGCGGGGGTTCGATCTCGGGTAAGTACTTCATAATGAGCTAATATGCTATGCATACTAGCTCATTATACCTTTGCCTTGCAGGATGTTTTAAAAAAAAAAAAAAGAGGGTTTACGTCCTCTTTAACGTCAATAAAACCTTTAGAGAGTAGGGTAACGCCATGATTTGTTCTTGTGGACCACAAGTTGCCTGCTCCTATCCTTTTCTGCCAACCCAATCTGTACAAAACCAACCCATTGAAACACTTAACCAGACCGCTACCAGGCTTGGGAACTGGCCTGCGGGAAGATGAGCTGCTTTAACCCAATGCAGATTTTGACTTGCACACTTTCTTAGTTGTACAGGACATTTGGACATCTGAAGTGGTGGATTCCACAGCAGGAGTGCAGACCAGTTAGGAAAACCTACCTAATTTATGCCATGTGTTGTTTTTTTTTTGTTTGTTTTTTTGTAGAATTCCTTTAGATCTTCTAGACATAATTATATGTTTTTCAGGTTTGTGTATACAAGCTGCTGTTTGATGGCATGGTGAGTGGTGTTCTACAATCAGAATATTTAATCCAGATCTTGAACCTGAGACCAGAACAAGAACTGGGACCTCAAGTAAAGGAAAATGCACTTCAGTGTGGGCTGACTGTGTCTACACTGAAAGATATCATAGAGCTGACCTGCCTGAACCTGATTTTCTCAGAGTTGCCCAGGATTGACCGCTTAAAGCTGGAATATTGCTATCAGGGGGATGCAACCTTATTAGGATGTGACATGGTGAACTTTAAAGAGGAGAGTGTTATGGAACAAGTGACATTTTATTTATCCTTCTGGAAAGGACAGAGAGAGATCCAGGGAGTTGATATAGAAGATGCCTGGAAGTGCAGAATGTGTGACTATTCTAATATATGTAAATGGAGAAAACAACACAGGACTCCGACAAAGAGATTTAAATGAAGACTAACTTTTTCAACTATGATGTCATGACCATTAGAAATACACTTACAGGATGTCTCCACTTTACAAGGCGCGACCTCAATGCTCTGTCTAATTGGGCGACTATGTGGTAGAAGAGGTTTAATGTTGATAAATGTAAAGTTATAAGAATATGCATGCATCATACATACTAGGAGGAGTTCATCTGGGGGGATCCGTAGTGGAGAAGGATCTGGGGGGATCTGTAGTGGAGAAGGATCTGGGGGTTTTGGTAGATCATAAGCTCAATAATAGCATGCAATGCCAAGCTGCGGTTTCCAAAGCGAGCAAAGTCCTTTCTTGTATTAAGAGAGGTATGGACTCCAGAGAGAGAGAGAGAGATATCATTTTGCCCCTGTACAAATCATTAGTAAGACCTCATCTGGAGTATGCAGTTCAGTTTTGAGCACACTTTTTTCCCCTGCTGTAGCAAATTGGATCATGCTCTGCTGGGGTTTTTTCGCCTTCCTCTGGATCAACTGTGGGTATAGAATTGGATATATGGGATTGTATGATGTAAATAAAAAATAAATATATATATTTTTTTTATGGTTCAACTAGATGGACTTGATTCTTTTTTCAAACTATGTAACACTATATTGTCAAAAGTATTGTGACACCTGTCTTTTTATATATACATACATACATACATACACATGCATATACACACGCACTTTAATGGCATCCCAGTTTTAGTCCGTAGGATTCAATATTGAGTTGGCGCACCCTTTGCAGTTATAACAGCTTAAACTCTTCTGGGAAGGCTGTACACAAGGTTTAGGAGTGTGTCTATGGGAATGTTTGACCATTCTACCAGAAGTGCATTTGTGAGGTCAGGCACCTGATGTTGGACGAGAATGCCCTGGCTCGCAGTCTCTGCTCTAGTTCATCCCCAAGGTGTTCTATCAGGTTGAGGTCAGGACTTTGTGCAGGCCAGTCAAGCTCCTCAGCCCCAAACTCGCTCATCCATGTGTTTATGGACCTTAATTTGTGCACAAAGAGTTGAAGCTGTTATAGCTGCAAAGGGTGGGCCAACTCAATATTGAACCCTAAGGACAAAGACTGGGATGCCATTAAAGTTTATGTGCGTGAAAGGCAGGCGTCCCAACACTTTTGGCAATCTAGTGTATTTCCTCTTCACTGCAATTCCAGTTTTATATTATTGTTTACATTGACCAACTTCCTCTCTTAATTTCATCATTCTCTTAATTTCAACAAGCAATTTTTATGTTTTTATTTTTTTTGTATGTACTTTTGTAATATTTAAAAATATTTATAAATGTTATAGTAATCATCCATTTGTTTGATTTTTGTAGTTAATATTGCTGTATTTTTAGCCTTCATATTGCTATATCATGAAATAATAAATGTTTTTACTTATATTGTTTGTATGTAGCAGCGTAGAGTATAAAATATCCTTTGTGCAATATCAGAACTGATGCTGGCACTAATCCAGGACTCCAGAGTTCTGTTTCCCTCTCCCATACACCCTTTCATCATTTAGTTAGAACCTCTGTCAGATTTTACTGCTCTGTATGTCCACATTCAGAAGATTTCCTCACACTTCCTGTTTTGAGTTCAACTTCAAAGAATGAGAGAGGATTTGTTTAAATTGCACTGTGTTAGGGTACTTTTCTCAATGCACAATGGCCAACTTTCGTAGTTATGTAGTCTGCTTTTTTTTTTTTTTAAATGTTGTCACTAAAAGCCCTATACACGGTACACCATCCAATGTCTACATCTATCACATCTATATTTTCAAACTGTACTTCAGGCAAACCACTTACAGTAGATGAAACACAAATGCGTCGGCAAGTATAATAACTTACATGAATGTATTTCTTTCCATCCAGTCCTAAGATTTGCTCAGCCTTGTCTGGAAGGGCAGGGGACCTGGTTTTTCTTTGCTGTAGTTAAAGGATAAGCTCCTATTTTGTAACATGTTACATCTGTATTTAGGCTGGTAAGTGTCCTCGTAGTTTAAAGCCGAGCTCCACCCAAAAATAAAATTTCCACTTTAAGACACCCCCCTCCTCTGCCTAACATGGCATGTAATTTTGGAGGAGGGAGTGGATAGCTAGTTTTGAAGTTCTCCTCCCCACAGTCCTCTGGGACATGTCACAGGTCCCAGAAGACTGTGGGGCCATTCACAAAGTACAGTGCAGCTTGTGCATGGGCAGTGGGTAGCTGGCTGTGAAGCCAAAATCCACACTGCTGCCCATAGTTAACTAGACTGGGTGAGGACAGTGCTGGATCCTTGGATAGGTACCGTATTTATCGCGGTATAACGCGCTCTGGCGTATACCGCGCACCCCCAAAGTGGCAGCCAATCCTGTGGGAAAAAAGATTTTTTGTTTTTTTGTACTTACAGTTTTGGTGTCTTGCGCGGCGTCCATCTGCGGCCTCGTCGGGTCCGGCGTCCTTCTGCGGCCTCGTCGGGTTCGGGTGTCCTCTTTGGCGGGTCGGGCGTCCATCTTCGGCGGGTCCGGTGTCCATCTTCGGCGGGTCCGGTGTCCATCTTCGGCGGGTCCGGCGTCCTCCCGCTCGTTTCCCGCCACGACTTTGAATACTGCGCCCGCATATAGCGAGCGCAGTACACTCGTGAATCTTCGGTCAGGCTCGGGCGCCTCTCGCACTGACGTCCTGTACGCTCAGGACGTCAGGACGTCAGTACGAGAGGCGCCGAGACTGCCCGAAGATTCACGAGTGTATTGCGCTCGCTATATGCGGGCGCAGTATTCAAACTCGTGGCGGGAAAGCGGGTATCGGCGTATATCGCGCACCCACGATTTTGCCCTGATTTTCAGGGCAAAATAGTGCGCGGTATACGCCGATAAATACGGTAAGTACCCATTTATTAAAAGTCAGCATCTTTAGGATTTGTAATCTGCCTTTTATGGAGGATCCTGGGATTGCACCTGCGATCCACTGATTGCGGGTGCAATGCTTTACAGGTCTTGTCTCTCTCCCCAGCCTGTGACTGGATCATGAAAAGAGAAGTAACAAACTAATGAGCTCATTTCTTATCACCCTTCTTTCTCCTTCTGTCTTTGTGTCCTTTGTTTACTTGAGCAGCAAGTGATTGGCTTGTTGTGCATTTCCCTCTCCAGTTTTAAGCTCTGCTGTATAGCCGATTGCAAGCGGCTAATACAAGGTCAAACTCACGTGTGTACATTGCTTACATTTAAAAAACACAGTTCATGATGTATTAATACAGAGCTACATTAATTTGTATTTTTTTTAAATTTGCCTGGATTTCTGCGTTAATTATCCTTATGAGAAAAGGAGTAAAAATAAAATTTTCAGATATGTGATGATTAAGAAGGTTGTGTGTGAACTAGTGGCTTTTTATTGCAGTGAGACATGCCGTGTCTCTTCTGGGGAAAAAAAAAATGCCTACCTGTTCAGTCTTCTATTATATGTGCACTGAGCTGTGCATGTGCAACTCTGCATTCGTTCTCGGCATGGTGCCAGTGTTCCGGGACAAATGTCTCCTGGGCACTTGTGCGGGAGTCACATCATCGCCTCTTGCTAATCAATGGGCTGAAAACCCTATACCCCGACAATGCCTTGGGAGAAGATGTCAACGGGATCCAATGGTCACACCGCTGTAATTGAGGTGTAGACTTTGCAAACTGTTTAGGAAGAGTAATCACTATAGCCTTCAATATTTCTTGTGGAAAGGAACCAGAGGATGCCGCTTTGTTAAACACTGAGGTCAAATCAGGAGCTATGGTATCACAAAATGCTTTATAGTACTCCGCAGAGAAACCGGTTTCACCTGGTGATTAAATACTTGCAAGTTTTTTGATACAAATTTGGTTTCATTGACAGATATAGGGGCATTTTAGAGAGACCAAAACATCTGGAGTTACTGAGGGGAGTGAGATAGAAGCTCTGCGCAAACTATTGGCGCTATATAAATCCTGTATAATAATAATAATAGAAGCCAAGTAGGAAGAAAGGGATTCCTCCCCGGTTTGGGGGGTGTCCATATATTCATGTAAGTTATAAAGGGAATGATAGAACTGCCGGAAAGCATTTGCTATACCTAAACAACATTGCCATCTAGTGTATTCTGGATAGAAGGCAGGTTGGATTTTATTTGTTGCTTTTTGAGCTGTCTTGCTAATATTTTTACAGCTCTATTACTTTGAGAATAAAACCTAGCTTTCAAAATTTTCATTGCTTTCTCCTGATCTATGATTAAGAGTAAGCAATGTTTTTGTCTGGATTGTAACAAAGCTGCAGTGTTGGCGGTAGCAGAAATTTTAGCTTGGACTTCAAGAGTATGACTCTTGCTCAACAAAGGTGTTTGCATGCATCCTCTGTTTCTGTTCCCTAGAAGCCTGTTGAATTAACAGGCTCCTAGACACAGCTTTATGAGCACACCATATAGTAAATACATTGACAGATGGATTAGCGTTAAGTTGAAAATATTCATGTATCTGAGCTTTTAAGTCTTTCTTGAATCCATGTTTGGGACAGGAGAAAGGAATTGTTACTCCAGAGAGTGATTGAGATGGGGGCATGGTCTGACTAATTTATCGAGTGAACGGAAGCCTGTGATATTCTCTGTAGGAGTTGCAAATCGGATAAGAATAATACATTCTCGAGAAAGACTTATGTTCTGCAGAAAGGAATGTAAAATCTCTCAGTAGTGTTGAGGCATCTCCCAGGCATTGTATAAACCGCATGTCCTGCATGAAGGCCTGTAGTTGGCAGCTGTAGAATGGTTTACATACTGTAGTGTCTGTCAGGGGCCCAGATTCAGGTACATTTGCGCGATATTTGCGGGGGAGCAGGGCAACGATTTTGCCCTGCGCCCCCGCAAATATTTTGCGCTGCCCACGATTCACGGAGCAGTAGCTCCGTAAATTGCGAGGGCGCGCCGGCAAAATTGCCCGGCGTAAGCGCGCGCAATGTAAATGATCCCGCCTGGGGCGGGAATCATTTAAATTAGGCGCGCTCCCGCGCCGAGCGTAAAGCGCATGCTCCGTCGGGAAACTTTCCAGACGTGCATTGCGGCAAATGGCGTCGCAAGGACGTCATTTGCTTCAAAGTGAACGTGAATGGCGTCCAGCGCCATTCACGAATCACTTACGCAAACGATGTGAAATTCAAATTTCACGTCGCGGGAGCGGCGGCTATACTTTAGCATTGGCTGCCCCTACTATTAGAAGGGGCAGCCTTGCGCTAAAGTTGCCGTACGAAAACTCTGTACCTGGCTTGCGCAGGGCCCGCGCAAGTTTGTGAATCACTGGTAGTATGCAATTTGCATACTACACGCTGATCACAATGGGAGCGCCCCCTAGCGGCCCACGCAAGAATGCAGCCTAAAATCTGCGAGGCATAAGAGACTTATGCCGCGCAGATTTTAGGCTGCAGTCGGTGTAACAAGGTTCCTGAATCAGGAGCACTCGTTACACCGGAGCAAGAAAGCAATTGCGCCGTGTAACCTATGGTTACACGGGCGCAATTGCTTCTTGAATCTGGGCCAGAGAGTCCATCAAGGAATTAAAGTGTTCAATCCATAACGACAGTCCGCATTGTATGGGCATAACCTTATAAACTTTACATAAAAACTTGGCCTGACCAGTGTTAGGAGTGTATATATTATGATATATGTAATATTGTTGAGATAACATCAATCAATATTAAGTATATCCCTTGAGGGCCTATCGCAGTCTCATGAAGTTTTTATATGTAACTGAGTTTCTGATAGCTACGAATACCCCCCTTTTTTCTCCGGTGAGTTGGCCATAACCAGTTGTGGATACTTTTTATGAGACTGCCGACTGTGTCGCACAGATATACTGCAGCACAATGGCTCTCCTGGATGGTCACGTCCTACCCATTTTCGGCCATCGGAGAGCGCATGTGCCTGCTGCGCGGTGGGGTAACCAATGCATGTGGCCGGCAGGCTCGATCGCCGCCAACACAGGGATTTGTGTGTTTACACACACAAATCCCTGTGTTGGCGCTTGTGGCTGTCATTTCTCCAGTGTTGCCACATGAAAAGATATAATAAAATATTTACAAATCTGCTGAAGGGATGCCTAACACTGTGCATTCTATGTGTAATATCGAACTACTAAGCTGACAGGAAAGAGTGTCCAAATCAAATCATTTGCGATTCTGCCATGCTTCATACACCCACTCGCTATAAGACCTTCTAGGCAAGAAAGGAATATTCAGAGCCCTCCCCACCTTTTTATAGACTTCTACATTGAAAGGGCACTAAAGCAAGAAGTGGTCCATGGTTTCCACTTTACCCTGACACTCTGCTCTCAGACAACCACAGTTGTCCAAAGAGCGGTACTTTACGTTCCCCCTCACATAGAGCCTATCATGGAAAGCGAGCTTCAAGGGAATCCGCTCAGAATTTATCAAATGAAAATCCTCCCTCATAATACGACCTGGGCTATCCCTTAAGGCCAGTAGCGTATGAAAGACAGTACCCACAATCTTCTCACCCAAGAGTCTCCTAAGGAGGGATCTGATATTCTCCACTGTCACATGCCAGCATCTAAGAATTTTCAGGTATGGGGTAACATAAGCCAGGAGATTACCATGGTTGACCCTTTGGTTTTTCACTGGCCCACTACTCTCCCAACAGATCAGAAAAGGCCTAAACCAGATCTGGAAAATACCTACCCATCCAGGCGGTCTCTCTGCTAGCATGTTATCAAAAACAGAGTTAGGTACCTGTTAACTCTTTTTTTCTAAGAAGTCTTCCAAGGCAGCATCTGAGAGATAGACTTCTCCTTCGTGCAACAGGAAAAACAATAGTCTACCATTATACATTTTTAGTCCTACCTGTATGTCTCAGTATTAGTAAAACACCGAAGGAACTCTCAGTAAGTCCATAGGGTTGAATCAATTTACTAAAAGCAAATCCACTTTGCACTACAAGTGCACTGAAAGTGCACTTGGAAGTGCAGTCGCTGTAGATCTCTATAGATCTGAGGGGAAGCTCTGCTGATTTTATCATCTAATCATATACAAGCAAAAATCCTGTTTTTTCCCCCCTTGCTGGTCCCTCTCAGATCTACAGTAACCACACTTCCAAGTGCACTTGCAGTGCAAAGTGGATTTGCCTTTAGTAAATCAACCCTCATGTGTCCCCACGATACTTGTTACTATCACTTAGAGTGGGACCTAGTGCTGTCCTGAAAGACGTCTTATAAACAAGTTACCAGGTACCTACAGTATCTCACAAAACTGAGTACACCCCTTACATTTTTGTAAATATTTTATTATAACTTTTTATGCGACAATACTGAAGAAATGACACTTTGCTACAATGTAAAGTAGTGAGTGTACAGCTTGTATAACAGTGTAATCTTGCTGTTGCCTCAAAAGAACTCAGTACATAGCCATTAATGTCTAAACCACTGGTAATAAAAGTGAGTAGACCCCTAAGTGAAAATGTCCAAATTGGGCCCAAAGTGTCAATATTTTTTTTTTTTACAAATTTACATTCTTCCACAAATACAAACAAGTAATTCAAGTTAGTTTATCCATGCTATTTTGAAGACAAATGACACAAATGATATGCTAAAAATATATATATTAACTAAAAATACAGTGTAAAATAATATCAGGTATATTTCGTGATGATACAAAATTGATATACTTTTAAATATCAAAGAATTATGATGATACAGATGAAATTCACATTTCTCTCTTATTACAAAATACCCCATTTCAATACTTGAATGGTAATTTGGTAAATTTTAGACTTGGTAACTTAGGCCCAGATTCTCAAAGGGCTTACGACGGCGCAACGCCATTTGCGCTTTCGTAAGTCCTAATCTGGGCCGTCGTATCTATGCGACTGATTCTTAGAATCAGTTATGCATAGATATCCCTTAGATCTGACAGGCGTAAGGCTCTTACGCTGTCAGATCTTAAATGCAATTTTTTTTCCCGCCGCTAGGTGTCGCCTCGTCGTTTTCCCCGTTGTCTATGCAAATTAGCCATTTACGCGAGATTCCCGAACGTACGCGCGGACGACGCAGTGAATTTACGACGTTTACGTAAACTTGCCCCTGCTATATGAGGGGCAAGTTTACGAAGGTCCGTCGTATGCCATGTTAAGTATGGCGTCGGGTCAGCGTCGGCTTTTTCCGTCGTTTACGTTGTTTTCCTAAGTCGTCCGCAAATACGACTTTACGTCAACGACGCTCACGTCGGCGTCATTGACGTTTTTTGACGTGAGCTGGAGCATGCGCACTGGGCTATTTTTCCACCCGGCGCATGCGCAGTTCGATCGGCGCGGGGCGCACTTAATTTAAATACAAGCCGCCCCCTTTGAATTACGCGGCCTTACGCCGGGCCAATTACACTACGCCGTCGCAAATTACGGAACAAATGCTTGGAGAATACGGCACTTGCTCCAGTAATTTGCGGCAGCGTAGTGTAAATGGCTTACGCTACGCCGCCGCGGATTCTACAAGAATCTGGCCCTTAGTGAATAGCTTTCTGTGGCTTCACAGACTTATGTAAACAGACTGGTGTTTACTTTAGCACAGTGATTCCTTCTTTAAACAAACAGACCTTCTAACCTACACTTTAAAAATGCACAGACAAAATGTTATAATGTGCACAGGGCTTGATAATTTGATCAAGAATTATTTTTAAATTTAGAATTAATCTATTTTTAAACACATATCATGACAAAACCATTGTACAGATCTTGGCCAAAAACTGTGTATGTCTCTTAATGTTTGGAATATAATTATTTCATACTGCAGTTAAACATAATACAACTCCAATTTGCTCTGCCATATATTTAAATGGTTTTAGTAATGCATATGCAAAAACAATTCATTTACCGTATTTGCCGGCGTCTAAGGCGACCTTTTATACTTAAAAATATGCCTCAAAAATCAGGGGTCAACTTATATACCGGATGCAGAGCAGTCAGACCGAGGACAAGACGATGTCCGTGATAGGCGGAACACTGAACACAGGCTCTGCTGGGAAACTGAGTGTTCCGCCTATCACAGAACAGCGAAAGGAGGAGGCGCGGCTTTGAAAAAATGGATGCCCGCAGTCTGACTGACTCTGCCAGGGATAAGGTATGGAGATCGTCGAAGTGAGGTGAGGCAATGGCACGGTGAGGTGAGGCAATGGCACAGTGAGGGGGGAAGGCGGTCGTCTTATACGGCGAGTATATCCCAAAACCAACATTTTAGCTGGAAAATTAGGGGGTCGTCTTATACGCCCAGTCACCTTATACGCCGGCAAATTTGGTACCAAAAAGATACACATGAAAAGATTAATATAGAAAATGAATACTTTACCGATGTTCTATGAAAGTTTGGTTTTGAGAAGTATCAGGTTATGAGTCCCCAAAGGTAGATGGCACTAGCAGGTGAGCACAAATGATCGGCATTTAATTTGGGTACAGTGTAGAATGACTGCGCAATTGTCATTCAAAGTGCGACAGCGCTGAAAGCTGAAAATGGTCTGGGCAGGAGGGGGGTTTATGTACCCAGTAAGCAAATGGTTAGGCAGTTATTTGATTCACAGTCTTAATATTGAATTATGTATTTTCCTAGATTTCTCATTTAATTATAAGCAACGTGCAAAAAAAGCATCTACACCTAGCGTAACATGATCTTGAAACATTCATCTGTATTCTGGAAGAAGAATAGCATGAAGCAATTCTTCACTTTTCTTGTCATCCAAAAACAGGAACAAGCAGAATACCTCATATACGTTGGTATTGCCAGACCAAACTGGCAGATGTCTTGCCTGCAAGGCGCAAGTGACTTATTGGCTCAGATATGAAGCAGTAATCTTGTGCCGTAATTATAGACAGGTCAGGAAAACCCATTTGCCCACTCACCCAAGAGCAGAGTAACATTGCGCAATTCTAATGCACGACTTCACAAAGCATTATAGTGATTAAAATCTTGCTTTCCAAAAGTGTTCTGCAGCTGCAGTAATTTTAGAGCTGGCTTCTGAGGTGGACCGATGAGTCATCGCCAACACCCTTGAGACAATCCATATGCCCTCCATGTAGTCATATACAGACATGGACAGTACAGTTTATAACTGTCATAGTTTTAAGGCAGGGGTCCCAAACTGGTGGCCCTCCAGCTGTTGCAGAACTACAATTCCCATGAGGCATTGCAAGGCTGATGGTTACAAGCATGACTCCTAGCCTGAGGCATGATGGGTTTTGTAGTTTCGCAACAATATAGATTTGTTATAATGAGATCTAGTGACCAGTTAAGACACAAAAAAAACTGCTGTTTATCTTTCAGTAATTTATGATATGCTAATATGTTTTTTTTTAAAAAGAATTCTCTTGCAATATATTTTTAAAAAATAATTCTCTTGCAATATATATGTGATTTATTTGTCTGTTTGTCTTTTTGGATGTCCAAAGGGTTAAATCTCTCGGTTTGGTACACCTCCCCTTTCTCCTCCCCTTCCTCAAATTCCCCCCCTATCTTAGTCTATTTAATTAAACTTTATACCTAGGTCCTATTGACTGTGACAAAGCTCTTGTAAGGGCGAAACGCGTCGTCTAGGACCCCTCTTAATATCCCCCTTTTATGATGGAAGATCCTATTCATGCATAAGAACTTTTATATCCGATTATTTTAATCGCCATGCAACGCTGTTGATTTTTCAACAAGCGCATACTGCATTTTGCCCACTGGAGGGCGCCTAAACTTCTCCCTGCAGTACAGCTGGTTTACTGAGACAGCGTCTCAGACGTGGGACGCTTGCATGTTCACCCAGGGAGAGCGTCCTTTCTGATAGGCTGATCCACCCTGTGTCTCCAGCAGTCACATTTATCGGGTCTGTGAAGCTTCCAGACCCACATAGGAGAGAGCCTAGGATCCCGGACATTGTTACATCAGCCAGGAGAAGGACATTCGATCGATGTTTACATCTGGCTGGGTAATGTACTGTGCTCACCATTTGCACTAATGATGTCTTGCTAGACAGCCCACAAACTAAAACCGCAAGCTTTAACCATTTGAAGTCTGAAGAGGGTGCTGGTCTGATGCAGACATTTGGAAAGTTTTTTTTATACTTTTTTTATTATATTGTGTACATTGTGGAAACGTTCCCTTTTTTAACCATATAAAGGACTGGATCTTCCGAAAATTAAAGTGTTAATGTATGTTTTTTTCTTCACAAACATTAAGTGGATTTATAATTGGTGAACTTTCAGGAGCGCAGAGTTTTCCTTTTTGGTGTAGTTTCGCAACAGCCAGTTTAAGACCCCTGTTTTAACCACTGCAGCTCCTGAAGGATTTACCCCTTAATAACCAGGCCATTTTTTTGCGATGCGGTACTTTAACTGACAATTGCGCGGTCATGGGATGCTGTACCCAAATAAAATTGATGTCCCTTTTTTCCCACAAATAGAGCTTTCTTTTGGTGGTATCTGATTACCTCTGCAGTTTTTTTTTTTTTTGCACTATAAACAAAAAAAGATTGACAATTTCTTCAGCCCTGGACTCGCCTCCAGCTTGATGTTCTGCTCCTTTTCATAAAGCTCGTACCCCTTCAGGGGTCAGCTGGGTCCATTCTCCTGTAGAGTCTCTGGAACCATTGGGCTTTCTAGTCAAAGCGTCCGCGTCTTTGTTCCCGACCCTGGTCAGTATTTCAAACCAAAGGTGAACCACGACAGGGCAGCCTGCCACCTGTGACCAGTGGCGTCCATGGTAGTGAGAATGTACTTGTCTGTCTTGATCACAAATTCTGCTCTGTACAGATAATCCCTTAGCTTATCCACTACTACCCACTTCAAAGCCAGAAACGCGAGTTTGTGTGTGGGGTTGTTCTCAGCGGTTGCTGAGATCCGGCTCACATAGGCAGCAGGATGTACAGCCATGGCCAAAAATTTTGAGAATGACACAAATACTAATTTTCACAAAGTCTGCTGCCTCAGTCTGCTGCCTCAGTCTGCTGCCTCAGCCGAGAGGGAGGATTCCTCCAAATACAGGGACACCTCCTCACCCATATGGACCGCATCCTCCTCAACCACCTCTTCATTGGAGGTCTGGGCACCACTTCCCTCCACCAATGTCTCTTGGCTTCCCAGGGGGTCAGGGGCATGATGCTCAGGGGATGAAGTTGTGGGACGGGCAGAGGCAGATGATGGCCCAGCTCCCTCCTGGACATCTGCGGATGACACAAAACATTCACATGTTGGTGGACCCACACACTTGTCACATGTTCCCTTCCACCCCCTCACATGCTACACACCAGATAGGAGAAAAAACACACCTCTCCATGGCCCGAAATAATAATGGCCCTCTCCTCTGGGGAGAAGTTTTTCTTCCTACTACCACTACGACGAGCAGACATGGCACAAAGGAAGACAGCAAAAGCACTTAAACCACTAACAAACAGACGGGTGTACTTTTGCACTCGACGGGCGCATGTCTGGGCGTATTTATGCCCTGGGCGTAAACGGTGGGCCGGCGTACCTCAGCGTTTACGCCGGGCGTAGTTGTGAACATGCGCAGAGGGGCGCGGGACATACGATCACGGCGCATGCGCCGTTCGTTCGGCCCTTCATTTGCATGGGGTCACGCTTCATTTAAATGGATCACGCCCACTTCCTTCCTACTTTGAATTACGCCGGCTTACGCCAATGAATTTACGCTACGCCGGCGCAAAATAGGACGCATTTGCTATGAGAATACGGACCTTACCTCTCTAAGTTACGTTGGCGTAAAGCATATGAGATGCGCTACGCCGGCATAAAGATGCGCCGATCTACGTGAATCTGGGCCCAACTGTACAAGATGATACAATCATAGGCTGTAGTGGCAAACATATAGCTCACTGAAAGCTAAGAATCCCAATGGTCTTTATCATGTTATCTTGCAAGTGGCATGACTACATTAACTCCATACTGAGATAAAGTAAAGGTTTTTAAAAAAAAACATTTTTATCATACCCTTTACAATTATAATTGAACTGTTATGGCATACATATGAAGAAGGGAGTTAAGCCTCGTACACATGTATGGGTTTCCCGGCAGACTTTTTACCGTCGGGAAACCCGAGGGGAAAACCTGCTCGGTAACTTTTTCCCCCTACACACGACTGGATTTCCCAACAGGAAAACTGCCATGAGAGCTTTGGTCGGGAATCCCGGCCGGGTGTATGCTCCATCGCAGTATTTACCATAGGAAAACTGCCGGGTTAAAAACCACCGGGAATCCCGGCGAGAACAAAGAGAGCTGGTTCTCTTTTTTTTCCGGCAGTTTTCCTGTTGAGAAAACTGCGATGGAGCATACACATGGCCGGTTTTCCCGGCCAAAAGCTCTCAGTCGTGTGTACGAGGCTTTAGCGTTTCATACCTCTGGATAAATCCGACAGCAGATATCACTCTGAGAATCTAAAGTCAATGGCCCAGATCCACAAAGAAGTTACGTCGGCGTAACTATTGATACGCCGCGTAACTTCTAGGATGCCTCGTCGTACCTTTGTTTTGTATCCACAAAACAAGATACGACTGAATGGGGGCTAGATCCGACTGACGTAAACGGCATTTACGTGGGGTCAAGTAGAATTAACATAAAACACGCCCACATCTTTGTCATTTCAGTTCCGCGCCTTTACATCGACACATTTACGCTACGTATCTTTAGACGCAAGTGCTTTGAGAATACAGCACTTGCCTCTCAAAGTAGCGGCGGCGTAGCGTAAATACGATACGCTACGCCTGCTTAAAATTACGCCAATCTACGTGGATCTGGCTCAATGTTTGTGCTTTGCATGAGCTTATCTGTTTTATATACAAATGAACACTGCATAGACATAATAATAATAATAATGATATCAAAATGAAACAGAACCTTTGATATCTCCCTGGCAGCATCTTCCTCAAACTTTCCCCAGACTTACCATCTGGAGTGTGTGGGTGGATGGTGATTGGGTTTTATTCATAGGGAAAGATGCTGAAGGCATTGTGGGAGGCTCTGATTGTGTCAAAGAACCTGACATGAGTATGAAGTTGTAAATGCAACTGCCCAGTGTTGGCATAATTATCAGTTTTATTTTTGCTATGGCATACCTCTTTTATGCCATCATATTTTATGCCTCGGGTTATGATATATTAGGACTCCATTATTTATAAACATAATAATGCTCATATGGTTTATCTATAGCTAGTTAAATGGTAACTATTTTAAATAAAAAAAAATATATAAAATGGAAATAGGGTCCTGAGAAATGCAATGTTTCCAAAATATGTTAATGTAAGTCAACGCATTGTATGCTTTTTTTTCAAGTTAGAATTTTATTGAAAGTTTTATATCACACAGGAGAATCTTAAACAGCAAAGGTATGTGTAGAACCCTCTAGTGTGCTAAAAAGTGTATATAGCTGTTAGAGTAGGTACATTATTTGGCTTGGCTGGCAGCCAAGACTGGGCTGAATCTGGGTCAGGGTGAGTAACTCAGGGATGCTGGATGACTCACCAGGCAGCTTGGAGAAGCTTCCAAAAGAATGGGTCGGAGCAGTGGTGGCCCGTCCATAGGGGGCATGTGGGCACCACGCCCCCGATCTACAAGCGGTGCACTGGACGCATGGATTCCAATAGGGGATTTTTTTTGAAGCACGTAATTAGAGCCAGAGGCTCTAATATGCTTCAAAATAGGGTGGGCTCGGGCACAGAGTCGACCCACTTGTGTGACCATAGCGAATGAATATTCAGTATTGTCACACTGATTCTCCTCCCGACCAATCAGGAAGCGGGTCCTGAGACCCGTCACCCCATTGGCCGAAAGGAGATCCGATCAGGTTGGCTGTCAGGAGGAAGAGGGAGGAGACACAGGGGAAGCCGCCTTGGCTTCCTAGGAGGAATCGCTGCCCGTGATATGGGGTAAGTGCAGGCCCCGACCTACTTGACTGACCCGAGGGGGTGCTGTCCGTGGCCGACGAGGGCATTAGTTCCTGGTTGCATACATTCCTAAACATTCCTGATAAGGCTGCACCAATGAGGTGGCAATGATGGGCACTAAGATTCAGCACTGATGGGCACTGATAGGTGGCATTAATGGGCGGCACTGGTGGGCACTTATAGGTGGCACTGATAGGTACTTATGGGTGGCACTGATGAGCGGCACTGATAGGTAGCACAGATGGGCACTGATAGGTGTCACTGATGGACACTGATGGGTGGCACTGATGGACATTGATAGATGCACTGGCAGGCACTATTGATAGGGAGGCACTGGCAGGCACTATTGATGGACACTGATTGGCATCATTAATGGGCACAGATTGGCATCATTTATGGGCACTGATTGGCATCCCTGGTGGTCATGGGTGGCATACCTGGTGGTCATCATGGGTGGGCATCCCTGGTGGTCCTGAAAGGGCATCTTTCGGGAGGGCGGGGGGCTGGCTGCACTGATAATCAGCGCAGACCCCCCCTGTCAGGAGAGCAGCCGATCAGCTCTCCTCTACTCGTGTCTGTCAGACACGATAGAGGAAAATCCGATACATGGCTTTTCCTGTTTACACAGTGATCAGCTGTTATTGGACACAGCTGATTACATGGTAAAGAGCCTCCATCAGACTGACGGGTTGCACGCTAGCATGTTATCCTGAAAGAAGTCATATGACATCCAGTCAGGATAACTGAACCACTTCCCGGCCGTCAATCTGCTATAGGCCAGGCAGGAAGTGGTTAAAGGGGTTGTAAAGGTTTGTAAACTTACCTCCTCTGTGCAAGGGTTTTTGCACAGAATGGCCCCAATCCTCCTTTTCTGGGGTCCCCCGGCAGCGCTCCTGGCTCCTCCTCTGCATCGAGTGCCTCTACGGATAGCCGCATTCCATTGGGGCACTTGTGCGGGCGTGCTTCCGAGTCCTGCCGCTGTACCCATTGACACAGACAGCAGGACTGGGCCACACCCCCGGCTCCCGTGTCACTGGATTTGATTGACAACTTTGGGAGCCAGTGGCTCCTGCTGCTATCAATCTATCTAATGAGGACCCAAGACAGTGTCTGGAGCTGCTGTGCTCGTCCTCGTTGCTGGAAAGATCGGGTTCACGTGAGTAAAAGGGGGGCTCTCGGGGGCTGCTGCACTACAGAAGGTTTTCCACCTTTATGCATAGAGGCCCATATTCTCAGAAGAGTTACGACGGAGTATCTCAGGAAACTCCATCGTATCTCTGTTTTTTGACCCGCGTATCTGTGACGATATTGGTATGATATCCCCGTCAACGTTCCCTTCTTCCCATAACGAAAATCACCCCAATATTCCACGAGGAGGGATATCCCTGGAATCGCCCAGAAAGCCACACATGCCAAGCTTACTGCTAGAACAAGCCACTTTAATGACACAAAAACTCAGCTTATATGTGGTTACAGCCTGTTAGGAACGCCCCCCTCACACAGTGGGGTTTCCCATACAGATTATAGGAGACAAGTCGGAGCCGACCATGCAGACACGTTTCTTTAGATAAAGACATCAGTGGAGTTAATTAATACACTGAAGCAATCAGAATAATTAACATACTACTTCTCTAATCATTTAGCCTGATGATACAATACACATCTTTTAAGGGTAAACACAGATCTTCTTCACACAACACAATAGATCAATTAACGTTTAGAATAGTGAGGGGACATTAGCACGTCAATAACCTGTCAGAGGAATGAATCACACATGAAAATCCTTTCTACCTCTATCCATTTGGCTAGCAGGGAGCAGTAAACTGAGACATATAGGCAAATGTATCACAATGGCCCCCCTTTTGCTCCCTGCTCCGGCAAACCCGGTTGGACCTTCCCTGGTCCAGTAGGGTTGACGGGTTCAGAGCTTTCAGTCCGAGGTTAACTCCGTTTGGCATGACTGACCTCCCTTGACAACTGCTTCAGACTCAGGTATGTCACCGGGTCGTCAGATCACACGCCGGTCAGTCCCCAAGTCTTTGTGCGATCTGCAAAGTCACCAGAAGTCAGTGTAAAGACAGCGAATGGGTCTGTGCGCCGCCGTCTAGGTGTCCCGCTATGGGAGGGGGCAGGTTATGGCTCTGAAGTGACAATCACAGGAGATTCATAAAAAGAAAAAGTTATATTTGTTGAAATGCTGTAGCACTGGTGCTCAGAGTCGGGGGGGGGGGGGGAGAGGGGACTCAGAGCCCCATAAGGTCAGCCACCCCCTGCTCCCTCCGCAGCCGCCGGTTCTCCTCTTTGAGCTTCTCCAGCTCCATCTCCAGTTCATGGAGCCTGGGGGGGTCAGCCCGCTGTGACCTCAGGTGGTTGTTCTCCTCCTCCATGCGGCTTATGCACTCCTCCAGCTCTATGTACTCTCGGATCAGATCCTGCTTGCTCATGTCCTGCAGGCTTTCCACGTGGCCCTTCATCATCAGGAACTGGGTGGTGGTGTAAGGGGCCACCGGTGGGCCCTTGGCGAACATCTCGGCCCGCATCTGGGGCGCCCGCTGCGATTCCATCTCCTCCAGTCGCTTCTTCTCCTCCCAGGTCCGCTGGTTATATGACTTCCAGGACCTCTTCTTCTTGGAGGGTAGCTGGCGGTGCCTCTTTCTGCCCAGCTCCCTCCAAGGCCCCTCCGGCTCTAATGGCTGTCGCCCATGACCAGCTGACAATGGTGTTCCCTGTTGTCCGTAATAACAGATTGTACCATGAGGGCTTCGTAAGGGGTGCCCAATGGTTCTTCCTGACCCAGCTCCTGGGGATCCCAAGCCGAGTCCACACAATGGGCTGCTGCTGGTGGGCGGTACCCAGGTTGAGACCAATTTGACCTGGTGTTGTCATTCATGGGGCAATTCTGCTTGAAGTGACCCAACTGTTTGCACCGGAAGCAGCGTTGTTCGTTGTCCTCCTGGCGTGGGTAGCGAGGGCTATATGTCATCGGTCTGTTAGGCGGTTGGTATCTAGCGGCTGGTGGGTGTGAGGGCGCCGTTGGTTGTGGGGGTTGTACCCGTGGTGTGACCTGGTTTGTCTTGCGAGTATCCGCATATTCATCCGCCAACTTCGCGGCCTCTGGTAGAGTCATGGGCCTGCGATCTCTCACCCAATCTTTGACATCCGTCTGGATGTGATTGTAAAATTGCTCCAGGAGCATTAGTTGCAAAATGTCCTCTGCGGTGGTGGCCTGGCTGCTGTTAACCCAGTTAGAGGCCGACAGGGACAACTGGCATGCCCATTCTGCGTAAGAGTCTTTCGTGGTTTTGCGTGAGTCCCTGAACTTCTGTCGGTGGGACTCTGGGGTTACTGCATAACGAGCCAGGAGCGCTTCTTTAACCCTGGCGTAGCTATGGATATCCTGATCTGGCACGGTCCGGAAAGCATCAGAAGCTTTGCCTGACAGTTTGCCTGACAATATTAAAACCCACTCTCCTCTAGCTATTCGGTGCAGGTTACATTGTCGCTCAAAATCCACCAGGTAGTTATCAATCTCACAGTCCTTTTCATCAAAAGCTTTAAAAGCGCTAAACGGAATCTTCCTTGCGTCTGCTGTGCTGTACTCACTGTTCGTAGAAGGTGCGGCTGCTTGTTGGACTGCTGCCAGTTTTAACTGTAGCTCTGCGTCTCTTATTTGTTTATCCTTCTGTAGTTCTGCGTCTCTTATTTGTTTATCCTTCTGTAGTTCTGCGTCTCTTATTTCTTTAGCCTTCTGTAGCTCTGCGTTTACTAACATGTCCATCACTTTCAGCACCACATCCGGCGTTGGGTTCGGGCCGAACCACGCTAGCTTCTCTCTCATTAGCTTGTTGGTTGGTGACTCCTCCTGAATCACTGGTGTCTCCATCTCTTGTACCGCTGGCGTTGCTGCAATCACGTTCTCCTGGTCTAGCTCCATTAATTCTGCTATGATGACCCGCTTGGTTTTGTTGCTAGCAATCCTTCCAAGAACTTCCAGTAGTTCTTTCAGTGTATTTCTTTTAAGCAGGGTGTAGCAGCCTTCCATTCACTGTTCCCAGTGTCTGCTTGGAATCCTGGTGTAAGGGAGAGTAGAAGGGAAGATCCCGCTGCTGCCAACCAATTTGTGACGATATTGGTATGATATCCCCGTCAACGTTCCCTTCTTCCCATAACGAAAATCACCCCAATATTCCACGAGGAGGGATATCCCTGGAATCGCCAGAAAGCCACACATGCCAAGCTTACTGCTAGAACAAGCCACTTTAATGACACAAAAACTCAGCTTATATGTGGTTACAGCCTGTTAGAAACGCCCCCCTCACACAGTGGGGTTTCCCATACAGATTATAGGAGACAAGTCGGAGCCGACCATGCAGACACGTTTCTTTAGATAAAGACATCAGTGGAGTTAATTAATACACTGAATAATTAATCAGAATAATTAACATACTACTTCTCTAATCATTTAGCCTGATGATACAATACACATCTTTTAAGGGTAAACACAGATCTTCTTCACACAACACAATAGATCAATTAACGTTTAGAATAGTGAGGGGACATTAGCACGTCAATAACCTGTCAGAGGAATGAATCACACATGAAAATCCTTTCTACCTCTATCCATTTGGCTAGCAGGGAGCAGTAAACTGAGACATATAGGCAAATGTATCACAGTATCTATGCGAGTGATTCCTAGAATCATTTTCGCATAGATACGCTGAAGATCCGACATGTGTAAGTCACTTACACTGTCGATCTTACCTCTTCACCACTGGGCACTTAAACCCCCTTCCTGACCAGACCAATTTTCAGCTTTCGGTGCTCTCACAATTTGAATGACAATTACTCCGTCATACAACATTGTACCCATTGAAATTTTTGTCCTTTTTTCACACAAATAGAGCTTTCTTTTGGTGTATTAGATCACCTCTGGGTTTTTATTTTTTGCGCTATAAAAGAAAAACGACCGAAAATTCTGTAAAAAAAAAAACTTGTTTCTGTCATATTCGCAGGTTATTTCTCACACACAGCATATGCATACCATGAATGACACCCCAAAACACATTCTGCTATTCCTCCCGAGTATGGCGATACCCCATGTGTGCAACTTTTACACGGCGTGGCCACATACAGAGGCCCAACATGCAGGGAGCGCCATCAGGCGTTCTGGAGCACCCAGGCCAATTCTGACATTTCTCTCCTACATGGAAAAATCACAATTTATTTGCTAGAAAATTACATAGAACCCCAAAACATTATATATGCGGAGTATTGGGGTATTGCAGAGTATTTGGGTATTGCAGAGTATTGGGGTATTGGGGGTATTGCAGAGTATTGGGGTATTGCGGAGTATTTGGGTATTGCAGAGTATTGGGGGTATTGCGGAGTATTGCGGAGTATTGGGGGTATTGCGGAGTATTTGGGTATTGCAGAGTATCGCGCAGGGTATTGGGGTATTGCAGAGTATTGCGCAGGGTATTGCAGAGTATCGGGGTATTGCAGAGTATCGAGGTATTGCAGAGTATGGGGTATGGCAGAGTATCGGGGTATGGCAGAGTATCGGGGTATGGCAGAGTATCGGGGTATGGCAGAGTATCGGGGTATGGCAGAGTAACGGGGTATGGCAGAGTAACGGGGTATGGCAGAGTAACGGGGGTATGGCAGAGTAACGAGGTATGGCAGAGTAACGAGGTATGGCAGAGTAACGGGGTATGGCAGAGTAAAGGGGTATGGCAGAGTAACGGGGTATGGCAGAGTAACGGGGTATGGCAGAGTATGGGTATGGCAGAGTATGGGGTATGGCAGAGTATGGGGTATTGCAGAGTATGCAGAGTATGGGGTATGGCAGAGTATGCAGAGTATGGCAGAGTATGGGTATTGCAGAGTATGGGGTATGGCAGAGTATGCAGAGTATGGGGTATTGCAGAGTATGGCAGAGTATGGGGTATGGCAGAGTATGGGGTATGGCAGAGTATGGGGTATGCAGAGTATGGGTATTGCAGAGTAGGCAGAGTATGGGGTATGGCAGAGTATGCAGAGTATGCAGAGTATGGGGTATTGCAGAGTATGGGTATGGCAGAGTATGCAGAGTATGGCAGAGTATGGGTATGGCAGAGTATGCAGAGTCCGGCAGAGTATGGGGTATTGCAGAGTATGGCAGAGTATGGGTATTGCAGAGTATGGCAGAGTATGGGGTATGGCAGAGTATGGGTATGGCAGAGTATGGGGTATGGCAGAGTAACATAGTTAGTTAGTTACATAGTAGTCAGGGTTGAAAAAAGACACAAGTCCATCCAGTTCAACCACAAAAAAACAAAACAAAAAAAACACAGTAAAATTCCTATACACCCAACTCCATACCCACAGTTGATCCAGAGGAAGGCAAAAAACCCCAGCGGAGCATGATCCAATTTGCTACAGCAGGGGAAAAAATTCCTTCCTGATCCCCCGAGAGGCAATCGGATTTACCCTGGATCAACTATACCTACAAATCTTAGTACTCAGTTATATTCTGTACATTTAGGAAAGAATCAGACCTTTCTTAAAGCAATCTACTGAGCTGGCCAGAACCACCTCTGGAGGGAGTCTGTTCCACATTTTCACAGCTCTTTCTGTGAAAAAACCTTTCCGTATTTGGGTGAAATCTCTTTTCCTCTAGACGTAAAGAGTGCCCCCTTGTCCTCAGTGATGACCGTAAAGTGAATAACTCAACACCAAGTACACTGTATGGACCTCTTATATATTTGTACATGTTGATCATATCCCCCCTTATTCTCCTCTTCTCAAGAGTGAATAAATTTAGTTCCTCTAATCTTTCCTCATAGCTGAGCTCCTCCATGCCTCTTATCAGTTTGGTTGCTCTTCTCTGCACTTTCTCCAGTTCTCCTATATCCTTTTGAGAACTGGTGCCCAAAACTGAACTGCATATTCCAGATGAGGTCTTACTAATGATTTGTACAGGGGCAAAATTATATCTCTGTCTCTGGAGTCCATACCTCTCTTAATACAAGAAAGGACTTTGCTCGCTTGGAAACCGCAGCTTGGCATTGCATGCCATTATTGAGCTTATGATCAACTAAAACCCCCAGATCCTTCTCCACTACAGATCCCCCCAGTTGTACTCCCCCTAGTATGTATGATGCATGCATATTCTTAGCCCCCAAGTGCATAACTTTACATTTATCTACATTAAACCTCATCTGCCACTTAGTCGCCCAATCAGACAGAGCATTGAGGTCGGCTTGTAAATTTGGAGACATCCTGTAAGGACGTTATCCACTGCATAGCTTGGTGTCATCTGCAAAGACAGATATGTTACTTTTTGATCTCAGACCCAATATCAATTATAAATATATTGAAAAGTAAGGTCCCAGCACTGAACCTTGGGGTACACCCACTCATAACATTGGACCATTCAGAGTAAGAATCATTAACCACGACTCTCTGAATTCTGTCTTTCAGCCAGTTTTCTATCCATTTACAAACTGATATATCCAATCCTGTAGACCTTACCTTACACAATGAGCCGTGTGTGCGGAACTGTATCGAACGCTTTTGCAAAATCCAAATATATCACGTCCACAGCCACGCCTCTGTCCAGGGTTTTACTTACCTCTTCATAAAAGGAAATCAGGTTTGTCTGACAACTTCTGTCTTTCATGAATCCATGTTGTCTGCTGCTTAAATAGTTTTTTTTCCAGCAAGAACTCATCCATGTGGTCTTTTATTAAACGTTCCAGTATCTTCCCACAACAGAGTATGGGGTATGGCAGAGTATGGGGTTATGGCAGAGTATGGGGTATGGCAGGAGTATTGCGCTAGGGATAGCTGAGCTGGGAGGGATGGCTGGATCTGTGACTGCAGTTGTCACAGATCCAGCCACAGCACTGCTGACACCCCACGCTCCCCCCCCTCCTCTCCTCTCCTCTCGCACTGTACCGAACGTACAGAGAGGAGAGGGAGGAACCGGCGTCATCAAATGACGCCGGTTTGTTTACACGTGATCGCTCCGTCATTTGACGGAGCGATCACGTGGTAAAACAGCCGCGATTCGCGGAAATTTACCGTGATCCGTGATGCGCCGGGTCTTCTAGACCCGGCGAGCACGGACACTTCCGCGAGCGCGCCCCAGGGACGCGCAAACGCGGAAGTGCACGAGGACGTCCCAGGGACGTCCTGTCACAGTAACTCGACCGCGCTGTAGGCAGTATTTTTGCTATAGCGCGGTCGGCAAGTGGTTAAAGCGGATTCCGGCCACAAATTGAAAAAAAAACTTTTTAAATATAAATACCCTGTAATACACAAGCTTAATGTATTCTACTACAGTTAGTCTGTAAACTAAGGTCCGTTTTGTTAGGTTGTTACAGCAATTAGACACTTTATAAAACAGAAATGACTGGGGCCATCTTAAGTGTGGGCATCATGAAGCCAGACTGTA